>NW_010121027.1:0-7200 GCF_000699245.1 Pterocles gutturalis
TCCCAGCTGGACCCAGGACATGCAGTTAGTGGGTTTTTGTGGTGGGTTGACTTTGGCTGGACATTGGGTGACCACCAAGATGCTCTATCACTCCCTCTCCTCAGCTAGACAGATGAGTGAAAATATAACAAAAAGCTTGTTGGGTTGAGATATCACTCACCAATTACCATCATAGACAAAACAGACTCAACTTGGGGAAAATAGACTTGACTTGGGGAAGACAGACTTGACTTGGGGAAAAAGAATTTATTTTATTACCAATTTAATCAGTAGGATAATGAAAAATAAAACTAAAACTTAAAAACTCCCTCCTTTTACCCCTTCCTTCTTCCTGGGCGTAACTTCACTCCCAATCCTCTCTTCCTCCTCCCCTGCCACGTGGCACATGGGAACAGGGAATGGGGGTTGCAGTCAGTCCCTGATGCATTGTCTTTGCCTCTGCTTCCTCCTCACTCTCTTCCCCTGCTCCAGTGTGGGGTCCCTCCCATGGGAGACAGTCCTCCATGAACTTCTCCAACATGGGCCCTTCCCATGGGCTACATTTCTTCATTAACTGGTCCACCCTGGGACCCTTTCACAGGGTGCAGTCCTTCAGGAACAGACTGCTCCAGCATGGGTCTCCTGTCACAGGTCCCACCAGGAGCCTGCTCCAGGGCAGGGTCTGCACAGGATCACAGCCTCCTTCAGGCACATCCACCTCCACCAGCGTGGGTTCTTCCATGGGCTGCAGGTGTATCTCTGCTCCACTGTTACCCTCCATGGCTGCAGGGGCATAGCTGCCTCACCATGGGCTGCACCACAGGCTGCAGGGGAACTTCTGATCTGGCACCTGGACCACATCCTCCTCTTCCTTCTGCACAGACCTTGCTGTCTGCAGAGTTGTTTCTCTCACACATTCTCACTTCTCTCTTCAAGCTGCTGTTGTGCAGCAGTTTTCCCCCTTAAATATTATCACAGAGATGGTACCACCATCGCTGATGGGCTCAGCTTTGGCTGAGCCGGTTGGTATTGGCTCTGTCAGGTATGGGGGAAGCTTCTGGCAGCTTCTCACGGAAGTCCCCTGCAGCACCTCACCCAGTACCAAAACCTTGCCACACAAATCCAGTAGAGTTTGTCAGACAAACTCTTGCTTTTTCTCATGAAGCTGCACACCCACTATAGATTTGTATGTTTTCTTTGCTTTCTCCCATGTGACATAGCTGTTATTTCAACTGCATTCACAGTAGTGCAGGTATGGGAGAGCCAAGCAGAACAAGGTAATATTGTGATGGCAGAGTATCCAAACATGGCAAAGAAAATATGCAGCTCTAGGACCAGTGAGTCTAAAGTGTGAGAAAAATTATCAAAGTGGTCGCTAAACAAAACTAAATCAGAAATGAAATGCCTTCACTGCCTTTATTTTTCAAAGAAAAAATAGTATCTTTCATTTGGATCTCTGTAGTGTATTTACAGCCTTCTGTGTGTCTCACAGAACACAGCCCTAGCTGTGGGAAAGGGACATTTCTCCATTTGTATTTACAGCCAAGACATTAAGTGTACTTTGACATATTTGAATATACCTATATATTTTAGATTCTGTTAGCGCTGTTGTGGAATTTGAAATAAAAATTATCATGCCATATGCATGTAATACAGGGTCCTTTTGCATTATACCTCCCTATTGTCATCTCATGGGGAGCAGGGTTTGTGTCCTTAACTGTGTGCGTAATGTACAGGCAGGGGAAGCATGGTGGGCATTTTTCCCCATGTGTGTGGAGAAGGTGGAGGTCCTTTTTTACAGACATGCTTTTCTCACGGCAGACACATCCAGAGAGCTGCTTTGGGACTGGGAAATCTTTGACCCACCCACCACTTCATCTATATAATTTTTGGAGCTGCTTTGCTGCACGCTTCTTACAAAAAAACAAAGAAAGAAAACCACAGAGACTTTATTTTTGTCTTGTCATGGGGAGGACTATTCTGAAAGCCCACCAGGGGAGATTGCTCTTGTGCTGCAGGTGATTTAGGATGACTTTCTGTCTCATATCACTGACAGCTTTGAGTGTTTTGTGAATACATGAGCTTCAATTTTGGCCTATTTCAGATGGGTTTTTGCATTATTTAAATACTAAAGACATGTGAAAACATCTTCCTTTCTTTAAGAAAAGTCTACATTTGAGTGCAAACCAAGCATATGGTATTCTTCAGATCATATATGTAACATCATACTCCTTGTATTGTTTTTGTTTCATTGACTGTTTTCTGTAGTCTAGTATGCTGACTGTATGCCCTGATATTTGTTTTTAATGAGATGCACTTCTGCTCTTTCACTGCTTACTAACACTTTAATTTGAGAAGCAGTTTTCACTAGCCCTGCAAATATCCAATGTTCTTTACAAAGTCAAGCCCATTTCCTGCAATAACCTTGCTTTGACCTGTTATCAGTTATATCACAAATTATTCAGGCTCTGATTGGTTCATCTTTTAACTAAAAATTCACATGACTTAGCTTTATTACACAGCTCTGTGACAAGCTACTGTGGATCAAAGTAGTCTCACATTTCTAAGGATCTTACTTTCCCTAGCAGCTTGCAGCTCCCTTTGTTCTACTGCTTGAATATATTCTTATCATTATTAATATTAGTTTTTAAGACATACTGGTGTCATTCCTGAAAGTCTCAATTGTGTTTTAGGCTTCTTCATGTAGAATACTGTTCAAAACCTGGCAAGTTTTTATCACGGAGATCATGAGGTATG
The DNA here is from genome assembly GCF_000699245.1 of Pterocles gutturalis. Classification (NCBI taxonomy): domain Eukaryota; kingdom Metazoa; phylum Chordata; class Aves; order Pterocliformes; family Pteroclidae; genus Pterocles; species Pterocles gutturalis. The sequence goes on from NW_010121027.1 coordinate 2,737, forward strand.
AAAGTATGGAGGATTTTCTCCTCTTCAGTTATTGCACTCTGTTTTCTTGGAAAATCTGAAGATGCTGCAGCTTCTTACTCCTTTTTAGTCAGATCCTAATGAGACAGAAGGATGAAGTTTGCTTGGTATCTATCAAGAATGTAGTTTAATCCTGGAATACGTAACTAGCATGCAACTTGTATGTGGATGGTAAAAGTCTAGTTGGCTGTCTGTCTGACCCCTTGCACTTTTAATATGAGACAAGGTCTCAGCACCTGTTTTTAATAAGAAATGAACACTAAATCAGACAAAAGCCCTACAAGGGAGGACTTTCAATAATTCAGGCCAGTACTCAAACATAACCATTTGCAGTAAATGCGCATTGGAGCTAAACAGCTAGAAAGGACTTGCCTCTCCACCGCAGTCTCCATGGAGAATTTTTTTCATTAAAAGAGGCAAAAAGAAGATTTGTTATCTTTTTCCCTACCGAACATTTATATTATCTGCCCTGCTAATGATTTGCGTGTTGGTAAGATTCCTACCCTTTATTCAGACCTGTGGCTAGGTCCCTACCGGCTGCTCAGGATGCATCACAAAAAGGGAGAAAGAGTCTTTTCCTTGATGCAGCCACCACCTAAAACAATGCTTGAAGTAGAAAAGCTATTCAGTCAGCCCAAAAATCCATTCATATTGCTTAGGGCTTGTTGTGCTGCAGTCTCTCATCTCTCCATTAATTAATGGTGAATATACATGTAACTAGGAAAACAGCAAACGTAAGCAGGGAATTAATTTATTTTTCATAAATAGGGAGTGCCTCATCAGTAGAAAAGCAAAGGCTTGAAGTGTCTCTTCATGTTCCAATTTTTGTTCTGAAGCTGCCTGTTTGGTTGCTTTCTCATGTCTTCTATTTAAACTAAACAACAATTAATTTATTATGACATTAAAAAAAATATTGTGGCTAAGAGAGAAAGTACTTTTGAGAGAGATTCAAGTTCAGCAGCTGGAAATGAGGGAAAAAAAAATGGGACTACACCAGTCTAATTGATTTTGTTATAGAACAAAATTAGCTGAAGCCAAAGAGCAGTAAAATGCACTCACCTTTATTGTAAGCATTTGAAGCTGTGCTAAATGGAAGGGGAAAAAAAATCTGCTCTTTGCTCGTGGCACAGGGCATTTATTAGAAAATAAAAATAATTAGTTGGAGAAACAACAATTGAATTGTGCAAAGTGTTTTGCCTGGATTCCAGGAATGGCGGCTTTAATGAGGCCCTACACTTCACAAATGCTAGAGCAGGTGTTAAATAGGGTTTAATAGGATATTTTCACTTTCTTTCAGCTCTTTGTTTTCAAACACATAGGTACCCCAGAGTGCATACATTTAATTTAGAGAAGTTTTACACAAATTCATCTCCTGTACCTGATGAATATGCTACTAAATATACAACAATTCCTTATCAGATCCTCACACAAGAAATCAGTGCCCTTCAATTCAAATCAGAGCCCTATTTGCTTCTTGTGCTCTGCATTGCGAAAAAGGATTTTAATTAGCCAAGAGACACTGTTCCCATTGCCCATGAAATGCAACTGGAATCCTAATTTCTCAACTGCACCTAAGAGTAATTAACTTCTGGGATACAATGTTTAACAAGCCACTGTTGACTGGAGTTAGGAATGTAACCTACCACCATACAGTAACTATCTGATAGGCTTTATACTTTGGGTTGTGAAGACAATGGTTTGGTTTCTAAGGTGCATCCCTCAAAAAGGAGGAAACAACTACAACTGTGCCAGTGTGTTGTCTCTTTTGGAGATTCACTGAATCATTAGGAATTGCTTGGAGTTCAAGTTTAGCTCTGCTTTCTTTTTCTTGAGGGACAATCTGGCAAACTTGAGGCACAGATGGAATATCACCTCAACAGGTACTGAAAGAGTGAATTTCACCACTAGAAGCAGTGCTCTCATAACACTGCTGGTACCAAACTAATGCGTCCTAATGTTGCAGGCCTTCTCAATCTTGCATGGGGAAAAAAAAATGCACAAAGAATAACCTCTGTTACATTTTGATCTGCTTAGAAAGCATAATGAAAATAATTTTTTAACACCTGAAAACAGTCCAGGAGGAGGGATATCAGTGTTGGTGTGGGGATTTCTTTCATTCATTTCTGCTTTGCTTTACAAATTTAGTCGTTGTTTTTGGTCTTTCTAAAACAAGAGCTGACGATAAAATGACAGAAAAATAATTTTGTGGGCTAGTATCTTGTCAACTTCTGGAACAGTTTGCCTGAGCTGAAACCCAGGGGGATGTTCACACTATTTTTAAAGATTCTTTCAAAAAAATGAATGTGGATGTGCATGTGTGTTTGAAGTAGCTTGGGGGTTTTTTTGTGATAAATTTTTAGATGCTTTATTTTTCCAGCATCATTATTATGTTTTACTGTTTGGAAAACAGAAGGAATTCTTCCTTCAGGCTGTCTACTGCCTGCTTGCTTTAATTATTGATACCTTTCTTAACCTCTTCCTAGCATTGCTAGAATATTTCTGCTTGTCAGCACATCAGAATGCAAAGACAGCAGAACAGAGGGTACACAATTTACAGTTTTAAAATTTCTCAATGCTAAAACTGCAGGCAAGGGCTGAAATCCTCTGTGGCTTGGATGGGGAGCTCCAAAGGGCCTGGGGATTACCCAGGCTTCTAGCAGGTAACTGCTAGCCTTCTCTGTTGCTACCAGCCCCGCTGCTGATAAAGAGGCTTGGTGGCCTCTTCCAAACCATTTCAAGTATCATTTCATCTTCCAGTGGAGCAGTTGCCCCCTCTGTAAGAAACAATTATCATACTGCATAGCAATTTAGAGAAGGGACTGAATGGGCATGGAGACAGGATGACTGAACAGAATGTGGCCTCCTTCAGTTCAGAGCTGAGGTCTGTTAAGGGCGTTTATGTGATTGCAGTCTGCTCTGCTTGCTTGTGAACACAAACAGGAATCTGATCATGAAAGATCTAAAAATTTTGAATTGAAGAAACTTTCACATTGGTAGTGGCAAGGCAGATAGTATCTGGGGAGAAGTTTCTCGAACTGCCTGTTCTGATGCTCACTGGAATATTTTTCATTGCTTAGTATACAGTCAGCATCTCAAAACCAGGGATTTGATAATGTTAGAAAATGTTAAATCTACCTTAAATTAGAAATCAGTTTGCACTTGCCTGAGCACATCTGGTAACTTCATAACCCATAAAGTCCTCCTGGGTATTTCAGCAGCACCTCACATAGCAGGGAGATGCTGTGAACTTTATGGACCTTGTAGTAATTCTCAAATCTTCCAACCTTGGGGTGTCCAGCAGGTAATCTATTGCAGGCCAAACAGGAAATAAAGATTTAACAATAAGTAAATAAAAATCAATTCTCTGTCTCTTTAGTCTCCTTATTATCTTTGAACTTGACTGATTGTAGAAAAGCGGTGTACAAACATATCAACCACAACTTGTTATGGAAAACATTATATAAGTGATGTATCTGAATAATAGATGAAATGAGCATATAAACATCGAGCCAGAGTGCTACATTCACTTAAATTTGTCTGTCAGAAAAACCTATATAAAGACTGTAAAGGTAGTTGTTTAGTCCCCAGAAGGGAACTGAACCAAAAGGGAAAGTACATTCTCTTATTTTGGACCCAATCCATGAAACAGCTACAGTTGTACATACTTCAATATACTGCCTAATGAAAAGTCTTCTGGGTCCTGGTACAGATTTGTAAGTGTGCCACTGATACCAATGATTCCACAGAAAAACAAAAATAACTAATATTTCACCACTGAATATCCAGCCAAAAGAAACATATACATGTGTTGGAAGAGCAAATATGCTTTCTTGAACAGTGTTGCTATTCTAAAGGAGAAGGGAGATTAAGAGCCTCGTTTCTACTAAAGGGAAAAATCATTGTATTTCTTATATTGTCCATCTGATCTAAATCCAGATCAACTGGTAAAATTACAATCAGGACAATATATATCTTGTCCACTTATTTACCTAGAAGCAGAAAAGGGGGAAAACGTATAACTGGTTCCCTAATAGAATCACACCTTTAGATTGATTATTGAAGCCATGAATGAAATCTGAATGCTCCGTTACTCAAAGCTAAATAAATATTTATTATTCTGCAGCCATCACTTATGATGAAAAGAGGTTAGGAGCTGAGACTCAAGTTTAAATGTATATCTAACTGTGTCAGAAATATGTACGCTTTGAATGCAGATGTATTTTTAATATCAGGCAGCGACTGGAAAGCGGCACAGCAAATGACTGAGGAAAGAACAAGATAAACAGCTGCCAAAACATGTTGCCCATTATGATATCAATATTCCAATGTAGTAATAAGACTTAGAATTAAAATTATGTTTCCTTTCATTGGAGACCTGGAATAACAATGAGAAGACAGTAATACCATATTGTCTGTCTCTCTAGAGCAGCACGCACAGTATTCAGT
>NW_010121027.1:7211-16990 GCF_000699245.1 Pterocles gutturalis
AAAGAAATGTTAAGTCCACCCAAATACTTTATCATATTTGTTATATATAGCATATTTATAAAAGAGAGGAACAAGGTTAAAGAAGATTCCTTGCATAGGGAATAAATTAGTAACTTAGGATTTATCCTTTGGAGGAGAAAGACACAGTTTTTACAGATAAGGAGCTAAAGTTGTTATTTGTTGTCTCACTAAAACACTAAAATTTTGAGCGGATAAAGCATATTCCACTTTCTATCTGCTAATGTACCAAGCCGTATGATGAGTGCACTATATGTTTTATGATATGGAGTTAGGGTCCAGATGAAAACTTTGAGATTTACATTTTTATCCTGCATTGACCTTTTGGCTTCACTCCTTAATTAAGCAAGGCACGGTAAAGAAAGAGATTACTATGAGGTGGCTGGGTCCCTAGGGCGTTATGAGGTACCAGACACAGTTAAGCTATCTCAAGACAACCATGTTCTATAGAGTTACTTTATTGCTATTATAAAAAATCTTTATTATGGGGAAAAATATGTATTTTTATGCTAGAAGAAGATGAAGATGACAGTTTAGGATGTTGAACGGTAGTTTCAGCTGAGCTTTGTCCCCACAGAGACTGTAAAACATCGAAGACTGGGCGGCCTTTGATTGGCTCCTTTGGATCCTAAAGGGGTAGATTAATCTTGTAAAATTCATAGTTGGAACATTGTACCATTAACTGGCACTTTCCAGTTATCAAGATACTTTATGAAACTGAAAAAGTCCTATTACACTTGCTAAAAAGGCAACTTTGGGGGTGTGGCTCTCATGAAACCATTTCATCTCTGGAGTATTAGATACTTTCCACTGTGCCCCGTGCTTGATAAAGCCCCTGGATGTGGATCTTCTTCTGATAACCTCTGTCAATTTCTGTTAATTACACCCTGTCTAAGGACCCGATCATGTAACATGCTGAGCTTCCTCAATTTTCTCTCTTTTTCGCTTGGATTTGAGAGCATATTCAAGCCCTTGTGGGACCAGGCCTTAGCTCCTCATATTTTAAATCAAGCCTCTGTTTTGCAAGTGTGATGTCTTCTTTTTAACCTCTGCAATGAGTACGTGGTGCACACACAGGAGTCGGTATCTTCTCAGCATGTGAGGGGAGTGAATATGCAATGTTGCTGCTGTTTCTAAGCCTTCTGCAGCATTCCTCACATTGAAGCTTTTGTGTATCTACCTTGTGCACTGCTGCTAACAACCAATGGGTATCAGAAAATATGCATCTATTTACAGAACTTAAAAGGCAGTCCTACTTTGAGGAGCTATTCCAGGAACACAATGATTAGTCTAAGGGACTTAGGCTCATGAAGTGCTCCTTGTAGTAGAACAGTACGAATGCCCCATTGACCAAAGAAAGATACAGAACAGACGTATGTCTTTAAGACTAGATATGGCCTACTTGACAACACATTGATTTATACCCACCACTGTTCTGAGGCTGGCTTAGAGATATTTGATTTACAGTGGATAGATTGCCTCCTGTTAAATAAAGTCCTGGGTCATTGTTCATAAACCTGAACTGCATATAGCAATCTCGATGCATTGTTACAATACTGTGGTGGAGTTCATAGTGCCTTATTAAGCTCCACAGTTCAAAGATTAATAGATAAAAGGATAAAAGCCTTTGCGCAAACAGCTAACAAGCTGGTTAAGCCAATGACAATTAGCCCTGCAAAGTACTCAAGAGCTATCTGTCAAGAAGCTCAAACAAAAGTGACATGACTTGGTCAAAAAGAGCACTGGTTGCCCCCATCCTCATGCCCAGTGGAATAATGGACTAGCCCTCAGAGACAGTGCCTGGCCGTCCCCCAGAATAACAGCTCTGCTTGACAAGGTCAGGCATCATAACTAATAGACAGGAAGGGTCCTGGGGAAGAACAAACCATCTGTAAAGGCAAAGTGGGAAAAAACTTAGTGCTCTAATTTTTTAGATGATGCAGGATGCTGGTGACACCTTCCAGGTCAGCCCAGATGTGGGGAGAGGTGGTAGTGTTGTGATAAGTGGCACTGTTCCCCTCCTCCAGCCACACAATACCACTGCTCACCGGCAAGTGCCATCTTTGGGATGAGACATAAAACTGAGGCCTTGACCAGTTGCAGTTATTAAAGGTCCCATTGCACTTTCCACAAGATTAACTGTGTTAACCTCAGTGTCCTGGCTGATTGCATTCTGTCTTCCTAAATTCCCTCTGTAGTTTCAACTGGACAAGTTAATCTGCACTTCCTGTTTTAGGTGGCCATGCAGCTGTTGCCGTGCTTGGACATACAGCCTCTGCACTTCTTCCTAGGGTGGCCTTGCTCCAGTGACGGCTGGTGCAGACAGACCGAACTGTGTATGGCCACGCTGGTGCCCCAGAGGGGATGGAGGAGGATGACACAGTTATACCCTGCGTTTCCAACCAAACGATGTGGCATGGAAAGGGAATAATGCACTCTTCAAAATAGGCAGGTGGTTTCAACACCAGCAAACAATAGTAGAGGTTATTTGGTGGGATGTCCTGCTGAGGACAACTCACATCTATCAAAGGCACAATGCCTTACGGACATCCTCGGGAGTAGGTGGCTGTGGCTGCCCATCCCACTGGAGGCGTCCTGTTTTGCCAAATCCAGTCCTAGGTTTGTAGCTCTGGACTGGAGAGGCAGAGGACGAGTATGCCAAGATTTTGGTGTGGTTCTAGATAAAACCCATTGGGACCTAATTCTGAAATTCCCTTCTCATGCAAGTGGCCCTTTCCGAAGCAGAAAGGAGTGAAGATCCACATGAACTAAGCAGTCTTCTTATAAGGAGAAACTTGCAGCAAGGTGACCCACTGTGTGAATCAGCATAGCTCATGTGTGGCCACCACCTTTCTCACAGTTTCGAGGTTTGGTAGCTAGGCTAGAGGTTGGGGAAATTACATTTTTTCTACCTTTAATTCTTCTTGCTGTTTTAGTTAGATACTTCCTTTGTCACTTCATATCCAAAACTGTTGTGTTTTATTGCTGGAAAATGTGTGTTTCATTTCACTGACTGGGGGTTACACACACATGCCATTGAGTATAATGCAAGGACATTATGTGAACACAAGGAATGATTATTTTTCTCCTGATCTACAGAAAATAGAAGTGATTATTAACATCCTTATAACTAGATGGGGACTAATATTAATATTTTTACTCCATGAGAAGCCTGAAATACAGTGTGGAAATAACCTGTCTGGGTGATTCGGTGTTTAAAACAAACCAGGTGTCAAGATAGGAAACCTATAATTATCCTGGAATAAAAACAAGTTTATGAAAAATAAAACACATTCGGTTGTCTGGTTTCTACTGTATGGCATTTTCACTGAAGATTGCAATTCCTTTTTCTATGTCCCATTCCCCTCGTACAGAGTGTCCCCCTGGGAAGCGGGGCCCAAGAGCCCTTTCTAGGATGGGACAGGATATTACAGCTTGGTTTATGCACCAGCATCCTTAATATTTCCTTCCTTTCAGAAGCAAATAGAGCGTACCCTTATCTGAATGCTAATTTCCTAGTTAAAACCCTCCCTTGCTGACAAGGGACTGAAAGAGTTTTAAATCACAGATGTAGAGTATCAAATGCAATAATGCTCTTGCAATAGTGCATTGAAGCCTCAATTAATTAACCCTTGGGCTAAGTAGGCAGGTACATGGTGGTGGCCACAGGCGGTGGATGGATGAGATTTAAATGGGCATCTCATTTCCTCAGCACGGAACATGCCGTTTGGTTCAGAAAGGAGTCATTTTACACACTCGCCTCATTTACGCTCAGCTTTAATCCCTTTAATTCCACCTGAGATCCAAGCAAGAATGGGAAAAGAGAGTGAGGTGCAAAAGGCTACAGAGCTGGGCTTTGTTTACATATCTTTCCCCAGGGACAACCCCCAGCAGAGCTAGGGCTTCTGGCCTTTTCAGCGGGCTGCAGGGATCCAGAGCAGTTGTCATATGGAAATGGTTAAACAGAGATTACAGGGAGCTCTTCACTGCAATCCACCCTGTTTAGAGCCTGAAAAGTAAGGAGTAGGGAGGGGAGGCTGAGAAAACGGGCTGCAGCTTATCCCGGCAGCCATCAGGATGCAGCAGGAACTCAGTGGCAGAGGGTCAATTTGCAGAGGCAATGTGGGCCTCCTGTGACACCACAATGACAGCTGCCACTTTCCCTTCAATGTCCCATATGGGTGCATGTTCACGTATGATGTAAATCATGTTCCATGGATGATATCGTTCTCTGACATCTCTCTGGCTGGCTTTTACGTACTAAAGCTTCCATACCAAGAAAGGGGACGTGATTCTGCTACATATCGAGGGTAACATACTAATGCTGTAAAAATAAAAAGATCCCCAATGATTTATTTGAATGACTTAAAGACTTTAGATCAGGCTGTGCTATGTGTCTCTTTTGTGCTTGCTTTCCATGGTCCTCCCAATACAGGGATCTGCTGGCAGGAGCTTGTGCCAAAATTTTAAGCAAATGTTGCAGAATATTTATGGACAATGAATTTTGAATTTATTATAGTTATTGCACAGGAAATCTGATATCTCAGCACTGTGCTCCTTCAATCAAGGATATGCAGACAAACGCGTGACCTACACAACCAATTAACCCAGGTAGAATTTAAAATACCGGATACTTGCGACAAACTTCACCTGAACAAGACTGGGAATTGTTTGCAGAAATTATTCAGTGAATGGTTGAGAATAATGAACTTATTTAAAAAAAAATAAATCAGAATCTCTTCCTCATCAGCCACTGAGAATAAAAATTCAGAATGTGTTCTATTATTCATAACAGTTATATGACGTGCCTGGCTCTGCTAAAACAGCTGTGTACAAGATAGTGCTAGTTATCTGAAGGTATACAAAGAAGGTTTGAGAGAGGGTCCTATTTTTAAGGACATCCAAGCTGCTGTGTGCCTGTATGAAACGCTCTTGTCAGCGTGTGTTTGCTCCCACATGCATAGCAGTGCTGCAAGGATAAAGCCAGACTGTTCCTGAGGGACCATATGGATGGTATGTGGTTTATTTCTCCAGACCTTGCTCTGTGCCAGCCCCATTCGTGCACATCCAGAGGCCTCTGCAGATAAACCCACCCAGCAGTGGGTATAAAATGGGAAGACCCCCCACCCCCTTTTCCCCTCCTCCTGTGCTGCTGGCAGCTGAGGCCAGACACATTCATCACACCTGTGGGCTGCTGCCATTTTGCACAGAGAGACGTTGCCTGGGTCCAGTGCCCTGGCACAATGCAGTGCCGGGGGGGCTACTGCGGTCTCTGCCTCCCCTGTCCCACCTGCCACCCCCACCGGGCCATGGGACTCTCCATCTCATTTCCCTCCACACGATTTACCATCTGTGAGCTCGTCTTTAACCTAATAAAAATCATCTCGCTTTTGACTAACAAGAAAAGGAAACAGTGCTCATTGTGGGGTTTGGGGAAAATGGCCTCGCTAATCTGCAGGATGAGAATGGAGTGATTTATAGGCGGATTTAACTGTGGGCCATGATTAGGGGGCTGGTAGTAAGTGCATTAGATGTCTAAGTGTGGCAATAGAGTAAATAGGCGTTTTATTTATCGCAGTGCCAGGGGCCTCTTAGAAAAGCTTCTCCAAATTGAAATATAGCAGAGTTTACACTCCTGATTAGGGCTTCAAGCGCAGAGCCCAAGGCTATCAGCAAGCAGAAACAACGCTCGCTGACACCTAATTGTCACTGGATTAATGTGCAAACAGGGACAGCAAACAGCAACAACAAATAACCCGGTGTCAGAGCTGCTGGTGGCAGTGTCCACTAAGTGACTGGGGGCCAAATTGAAGTTTATATCTCAGAATCCGCGGAGATCAATGCATCAGGCGGGTAGACAGAGCTGGAAATATTTCGCTGTTGTATGTGTTGTACGTATTTACATACGGTACAGGTGTGGAGCTAGCTATAAAAGAGAGAGACAAAAAAAAGGATTAATTTTCATTCTGGGTGTGAACCATTTGTGCTACGAGTGTTGTACTGCCAGGTACCGGCAGAGGCTCCCCCTCCAAAAATCCATGTCCCCCTTTGAATGCTCCCCAAACTGCATCTATAATAAAAGAGGCAAGGCTTGTAAGGAAGGGTAATATACTTTATTAGATCAGCTGATACTGTGTGAGGAAAGCAGGAGAAGCATCAGAGCTATTAAACCCTTCTTTATGTAGTAAAATACATAATCCATGTGTGTGAATTCATATGCCTCAAAAGAAGCAACTGTTTCATTTTTTGAATTATTAAAGGAGGTATGTATCCCCATTATCATATGGAGTTCACAAATATGCCCGTTGTTAGCATGTATATCATGTGAAAGCTACATACCATATGTCTGTAAACTAAGTATGGGCAATATTGTTCAATTTATTTCCTTTATGCTTCATAGCCATTCAGGTAATTTATGTGAATAAGGTCTTTTGCTCTCTGATCTTGTGACTTTCACTGGCATCTCCATATAAAATTTTACAACCCTGTTTGTGAATCAAATCATTCCCACAACAACCGATTCAATCTGGGTTGCCACCTGTCCAGCTTTGGACTGGAGGAGGCATTTTGGGCACCTGAGCTCTCATTTTTCCACTTCTGAATCTGGTTTGGCTTGTTTGCTCCAAGGTATTTCTACTCAAGATCTCACTAAGGCTGATAAATTCTTCAGAGGTAAAACAGACAAAAAAACCCTGTGCTGTTCATTTACAGCAGCCGCCTTCTTTTAAGCTGAGAAATTAGCATCATTTCCTTGGAACAAACACAAGAGATTAAATATGAGCCTAAAAACAAATGCAAGAATAGGTTAGCGGTCAAGGAGTTCACATGTTCAGTCTTTTTTTTCCCTATAATTAGCCATTGAAGGAGGAAAAGTCACAAATATATGATTTATGTCTCTAAATGTATTTCTAAAGTTCTTAAGTTTTATTGACCATGAAAGTTGGTCTTTCCCTGTGTTAAGAACTGAAGAAGCTATAGAACTAGCTAGTAGCTCAATGGTGCAAAGTCTTATGATTTAATCTTGACATTTTCAATTTTTTGCTGTAAAATATTACTTTCTTTATTTCAGGACTTTAGTGTAAAACCTCGTAATTTCCTTTAAGCTCCATTTGATTGTCAATTGCACAACTCTCTCCAAAGCTTAAAGCTTATGATTTTCATATACATATGATTTATATCTTTTGTACAACAATATAGCATACTTTTGTGCAAATTCTCTTTATTTCTCTGGCATCTCGATCTTTTCTGCCTTGTAGCTAGGATTTTTTTTGTGTGTGATTGTACTTGGGTATGTGAGCTTCGAACTTTCTGTGGATTCATTTAGAAATGTTTCAAATACCTGTCTCTGGGATTGAACCAGCTGCATATCTGATCTACTCTACTTAATGATTTCCAGGAAGTGGTGTTCTTGCTATTGGCATATTTGGAGAAGGAATGGGATCAATTTTCAATATTGAAACCAGCCCAATAGCAATTTACGCACAGTTTATTTCAGAGTCTCAAAGCTGCACAAGGGTAGGGAGAAAAGGCTTATACTGTAAAATTGCAAACATTTCTGGTTTTTTCTTAGTTCATTTAAATCATAAAACTCAGTTTGCAACAGGGAAGTCCCAAGTTCATTTTACTAACAATATGCTTGATGAATTCAATGTATTTTTAATCCAAGTGTAAAACTCTAAGGACATCCAAGGTGCTGGCTAGAGCATGAAAATCTAAATTAATGCTTTGCCAGAATGACAGTACTTAAACAACCAAAATATCACCCACAGGCATTAGGCTTTCTGCGAAGTTCATAATCTATATATTGTTATTGTAAAGATTGTGATTTCATGCAGAAAATAATTCACAAATCATAATTAACATCACTCCCAATAGATGACCAAAGGCTTTAAATATACATTTTACATTTTGCTGTTTCAAAAAGCTATACAACCCTGTAATATATAATTACTGCAGATATATATCACAAAATGGCCATACTGTTCAATATATCAGCAAAGACTCATAAATCAAGGGATAGTTTTTCTTAGCTGTATGTAATGTTGATATTTTACATTTTAATTACATCAAATCTGCCAGTTAATATCCTTCAGCCGTATAGATCCACATATGTCTGTTCATAGCCAATGGACTATCTGAAACAGCTTAGAGCTGGAAGGTGCTTGTTTATACAGACTGTTGTAAAATGGGACCTGTCTCCTTACTTGAGCAAAATGCCCACTGGAGAGAACAGGAGTTTTGCCCGAATGAGGGCTGCACAATTAGCAGCAAAGCATGCCAGAGTGTTTTGCACCAAGGAGCTCTGAGTAGTGTAGCCCAAAAGAAAATGCCCGCATCTCCCCACAAACCTGAACAGGACATGAGGTGTGAAAATCTAGAGCAAGGCCTTCCCGTGGAAAGAGAAAAAAAAATGTAGCTTGATTTGCAGTGGTAACAAGCGAAATCCAGCAGTGAAGGACCTCACTGTGTTCTCCTGTCTGTTGGTGAAGCCTGCTGCCAGAGTCCGCACAGGCACCAGGCTCGTGGCCAGCACAGCCAACTGCAGGACTGGGGCCTGAATCTGTTCCTCACTTGCAGAGATGACTGCAGAATTAAAGCTTTCAGCCACAATTTTCAAGTTGATAACATGTGGACGCAGCAATCCCACCCACGTGATAATGATGGCAGCATTCAGGCACTAGATCGTAGGCTCCTCTGGGCAAAGACTTTTTGTTTTGTTTATTTATAAATCACCCAAGTGCATCTATCATGCTGTATGGATGATAATAATAAAGAGATGCTCATGGCTTCCAATACACATGCAGCAAGCAAAACACTGGGACGTTTCGGGAGGAATGAGAAAAAAGTGAGAAGACAATAAATTGTGTTTAGTTCACTAAACTGTGCAGGAAGGAAAAAACAATAAAACTCTGGCTTTAACAAACCCTTATTGAGACACTGATTGCTCTGTTACAGACATAGTCGTGCCACGCTAACATTTGCTCATTAACCAGTCATGAATTTGTGTCACACACATCAAATACTAGTAATGAAACAAAATGAAAATAATGGTTTGCCTTTTCGCCCAAATATACAAGGGGTGTTAACATGCTTACACAAACATTTTAAGCATCACGTTAAAATATGTGTTTGAATGAATATGAGTTGAGGGTTGCTTTAAATTATGACAGGTTTCAAGAAAATGTCATTTTAACAAAAAGAGGGACCAGTGTGTAAAAAGCAGAGGGAAAAAAAAAAAAAAAACAACAACCTTTCGAGTACTGTAGGGCTGCCAAATTACTCTGCCAAAATTCCCATTATGGAAAGGTAGGCTGAATCAGGAGCACAGGCTTGGCCCTATTGTGCATTTGTACACAACAAAGTGCCATGGCATAAATCAGTGTCTCAGTATGCAAGACCTAAATTGCAGAGTTTCATTTCAGTGAATCAGCTTTGTTATTAATCGTTGTATGAAGTGTCTGATGACAACACCAACTTGAAGTGGCAACAGGGCACAACAAGTCCAGCAAAAGCATTGGATCAAAGATAAGTGGCTGTTTGGTAGACTGTACCTCATACAGCAGAATATTAATTTAATTAAATCTCATGATGACAAGTGAAAAGAAGTCACACCCTGCTCTTTGGTGTTGTAAACAACAGTGGGGCAGTGTTGACTGAATGGGGCATGAGCATTGGGTCCTCTGAGAACCCCCAGTTCAGATGAATGGGTTATTCCATTGAGACAGCTGAGATATACCAAGCTGAGTGGTGCGGTTGATACG
>NW_010121028.1:0-6844 GCF_000699245.1 Pterocles gutturalis
GAGCAGTTTGCAGCCTCCATCCAGTATTTCCCTGGGGGGACTCAGAAAATGGGGAGCTCCTTGGGTGGGGAATTGGTGGAGCCTCTTTGTGTGCCGCAGGGAGGGATTCAGGATCCAGACTCTTTCCCGCCAGCGGGATGCGGCGGAGGTTTCTGTTAGATTTGGCCGATCAGACTGTGTGCTATTATCTGCCCTCGGAAATGGCTAACGTGGAGACTATTGGAAACATACCGTCAAAGTTATTTTTGTGCTTGGGCTTTCAGAAGCACTGTCTGCAAATCTCCGTAAAGGAAATTCCTGGCATTGTATGGGGCTAATCAGAAATACTGCTTCACCACCAGGTTACGCTGCTCATGGGGTGGCTTTCAGTCGCCCTTCCAGCCCACCCTTACCCTGTTTGCCTGCGCAAAGAAATCTTGCTCAGAGCAGCAGGTGACTTATTTGGTGTACTGGACATGGAGCACTGAAAGACTGCAGGACGGGGTTTGTATTTAAAATTCCAGCATTTAAAATTCAAAGCAGCTAGGTCCATTTTATGCAAAGTGTAATAAAAAGTACCCTATTGGAAGAAGTCAGTTTTTATTCCCCGTGTAGGTAGGGATCAGAAAGCTCTGTGCTCCCTAGAGAACTTTTTGCTCAGCAGATTTTGGAAGAGCCCCCCAGTTTCCTTGAGGTTCAGGGTGTCCAAAGTGTCGTTGTTTGGACCTCGAAGTCCCAGGTGTTCTTGTCCCTTGTTGGGTGAGTGTAGAGCGAGACGTTGGCTAAGTGCCGGGGGCCTGTGCTCAGCTGTTAGGTGACTACGACAAGGTGAAGGCTGTGTCCGAAGGCTCCGACTGTCGCTGCAAATGCCTGGTCAGACCCCTGGGCCGCGGTGCCTGCCAGAGGATTAACGAAGGCGCTTTCAGAGCAGAGGACTTTTACACGGTGGAAACCATCACGTCAGGACCCAGCTGCAAGTGTGCGTGCGTGGCCCCCCCCTCAGCGCTCAATCCCTGCGAGGGGGACTTCAGGCTGAAGAAGCTGCGGGAGGCGGAGAGCAGCGACCTGAAGGTAGGAGAGCAGCTTGAATTCGGGGCTCTTTTGGGAGAAGATCTTCTGAAGCCTTTTCTTTCTGGGCTTTTTCTATTAAACTTTTTCCTAAGCTTTTTTCTAAAAGAATTCTGTAGTTGCTTTTATATCTGCACATTTTATACAAAAACCAAGCTCAGCTTAAGGGATTGCTTTGAGCAGCTGCAGTGGATGATTCACCCGGTTCATCCCGCGCTGCCTGGCGTCTGCCACGGCTGCCTGCGCTGGAAGTCCAGAGGGACGGGGATGCTCTCTGCCCTTTGTCCAGTGCTAAGTGTCCCTGGGGGGGACAGCTCAGCAGCTGCCAGCTCTTGTTCCTGTTGCAGAGAGGGGCTTCCTCTCTAAACACACTAAAAGCTGTTTTGGCTTCCATGGGCCAAAAGCCGCGGATACGTCAGTGTGAGGGCGTGTTACGCAGCTGGCTGATGGCAGGAGGGCTTTTGTTGTTTTAAACGTTGACACTTCTATACTGTTTAGTATTTTTATCTCTTTAGTAATACGTACCTCTTTTCCAAATGTGACTGTTCTAAGTACTCATGGCTTTTACTGGATGCCTACTTCTGCTGGTCTAGCAGCTGGCAGCAGACCCCGCTAGGGTTTCCAGTTTGTTACTGGAAAACCCTGGGTAGCGTAGCAGAAATCCTCCCCAGAGGGCCGCTGGCTTTGGTCCAGCCCTGGGGAGTCCCCAGAGCAGAGGGCTGAGTGTTGGTGGCACTGGTGTGGGTGGTGATGGGATGCGCCCCAGGGCAGTGCTGCCAGTCCCTCAGGTGGAAGGTGGGTGGTGCGGAGGGTGCTGCAGGGCAGCCTGCCGCTGGGGCCACCACGGGTGGGTTTGTTCTAATTAATTTGGAGCTGGAGGATGTGTTTCATCTTGTCTGACTGCAGACAGTTAGCAGCTTCTTGTCCAAGCTCCCCTGCAGCTAGGGAAGATAAACAGGCACAGGCAGATAATCCATCATTTCGGGGAAGGAGGAGTCCCAGTCTGGAGCTGTTTGGTGGTCCCTCGCCCGCAGGAGAAGCTAGGATGTCCCACTTGGCCTTAGCTGAGGAACCGTGAGCTCTCTGCGGTTAGAGGAGGGGACACTCTCTGGGATGACAGAGCCACCCCTGAAGTCCCTCACCCCGAGGCAGGCAGAGCTGGCTCCTCTGTCCCCTTGGAGCCGGTCAGGCTCCGGGAGGAGCAGAGCGGCGTGGCTGGCTGCGCCCTTGGCTCCTGCTGCCTCTTCCCACCGGGGAGCTGCTCCCAGCCAGCTGTGGTGTGAAAGCCTGTCCTCTAGGAACTGGCCCAGGCTCCCCCACTCCTTTCCAAGGATCCGCAGCCAAACGATTTCACAAGATTTATCCAAATATACACACGCGGGGTTTTTCTTTGCTGCAAAAGTCAAACCCTAGGAGTTGTGAAAACAAGCTTACTTTTTCACTAAGCCACGACCCTCCTGGGATCGGGCTTGCTGGGAACAGCCACCGCTAGGAGAAGCCAGGAGGCAGGAGAGGACACAGCTCGGGTTCCGATGTGACTCATGGAGGAGCAGCTCCCACGCTCTCAGCAGGGGACCGGGAGGGACGGGTCAGGCCCCCTCGCTGCTCCTAACACCCTGTTGTGGTTTAACCCTGCCCAGCAATGAGCCCCACACAGCCGCTCGCTCACTGTCCTCCGTTGGGATGGGGGGAGAGAATCAGAAGAGTAAAAGGAAGAAAACTCATGGGTTGAGATCAAAACAGTTTAACAGGTAAAACAAAAGCCGCACAAGCAAAGCAAAACAAGGAGTCCGTTCACCACTTCCTATGGGCAGGCAGCTGTTCAGCCATCTCTAGAACAGCAGGGCTCCGTCACATGTAACGGTTACTTGGGAAGACAGACACCATCACCCCAAATGTCTACCCCCTTCCTTTTACTTCGCCCAGATTCATATGCTGAGCATGATGCCATATGGTGTGGGATATCCCTTTGGTCAGCGGGGGTCAGCTGTCCCAGATGTGTCCCTCCCAGCTTCTTGTGCACCCCCAGCTACTTGCTGATGGGGTGGGGTGAGGAGCAGAAAAGGCCTGACATCTCTGCGTTATCAACACTGTTTCCAGCACAAATCCCAAACACAGCCCCATACCAGCTGCTATGAAGGAAATTATCCCAGCCCAAACCAGTACACAGCCCCCGGGGTTTTACTCTCCTTACAGGGCTGATGAGCATCGTTCTTGGCCAGTCCAGCAGTGAGAAGCACATAGACACAGTTGTGCTCTGTGTCTGTTGTGCTTTACCTGGCTTTTTTATGCTCTGACTCCAAGGCCCTGGATATTCCACGGGTGGGAGGGCTGTGGGCAGGTCCCCGAAATGAGAGCCCTCCATGAGGACGGGCAGGCTGGAGGATGTGTCCCTGAGGGACCAGCGGGGAAGGCAGCAAGCAGATGAGCTCAGGCAGCAGGAGCATAGCGCTGGGGGTTTCGGTCCTGTTTCTGCCTTTAATAAGGTCCCGTGGGAGTGCATGGACCCCCCGACAGTGAGAGCCAAAACTTGCAGTAGGTGAAGGGAAGGAGACAGAGCGAGTTGGTGCGTGCATCAGCGTGGTCTATTGGGGAGCATCAGCTTGGGGAGCATCAGCTTGGGATTGGGAGGGCTAGCTGGCTCTAAGAAGATCTATTTCTGTGACATCGCAGCTTGCTACTCCTCTGCTTGTGGGCGTGGGGTGTGTTTTGGGGGTCTCGGGTGCAGAGTCTGTGCAAGGAGGCTGTGCTGGGGAAGATTTGGAAGGTGGTTCTTCAGTCTGCAGCCTTTGTGCGTTGATGGAAATTGTCCAGCCTGGAAGGAAGGCGCAGGTCTCCAGTGGCTGTCTGGCAGGTTGTGAGCATTGTATTGGTTGTCTCCGGCCAGTTCTCGGTGGAAAATGGATGCACAGCCATAAAACAGCCCTTGTCTCTTAATGCTGCCATTTTATCTGGCCCCAGAATCTTTCCTTTGCTGTCAGCCCCGTAGGGAGGCTGCAGAGGCTGGGGTGGAAACTGCGAGTGCTGCCAGCAGCCTTGCCTGCGCTGCTCCCATGTTTATGGAGCTCTGTCGACCAGTTTGTAGCTGCTGGGTGAGTGTGTCACTGCCTTGTAGTAATTCCCATGCACTAAAAATACTTCTCAGCCGTCCAGGCTATAAGGTCTGCGGTGCCACACTGTCCCTGTGGGGACACACGGGACTGGAGGGAGCAGGCAGGTGTGGGAGCGGAGGCAGGGAACAGCCGGGATCCCTCCCCTCCAGCCTGTGCTGGCACCAGGGCATGGCTCGGCATTTGCCCAGCTGCATGGAGGTGCCACTGACTCGCTCCTCCAGCGTGCCCAGGAGCAGGCTGGGTCCATGCAACGCTGGCGCTTGCTCAGCCCTGTCCTCTGCAGAGAAGCACCAGGGACCACAGGAAATACAGAGCAAGGCTGTTGCCCGTGCCCATGATGCCCATGGCTTGTCCAGGGTCTGCTCCCCAGGACTGGTAAGCAGGGGCTGGTGTTGGGCAGGACGTGGGGACGCAGCCCTTCCTGCTGTGGGAATGGGGAGTCGCGTCTGTCATGTCCCTGAGATGGGGGCTGGAGGAGATGGCAGCATCCCTCTGATAAAGGTATTCTCCAGGGAAGCAAACTGTTTCCAGGCTGGAAATGAATTTCGGCTGCTTTGCTCTTGCATTTGTGGACGTTTTAAAACTTTTTAAACAAGTTTCTTCTTGTTCCAGGAAAAAAACCCATGGGATGGCACAAACTCAGAGTCTCATCCCAAACTCACTTTTATTTGAGCTGCCATTTGCTTGTTGCCTCTTTTGTCACCAGTCACATCACTGGAGGGGTAGTTATGCCTCTGGGCTTGTGAGAGAGCTTGCCCAGAGCTGGCAAGGAGGGCAGTGCTTCTCCTCACCCTGCTTATGGACCCCCAGCGCCAAGCACATGCTCCCGAAGCTCTGCAGAGGTGGCGGGCATTGCTCTGCACTGTGCTCTGACCGGGCAGCAATGCAGCAGGGCTGGCAAAGGAAAAACTTGTGTTTGAATAAACTTCTTGCATTCAGTTGTGTGCATTGCCCTTGACTTTTTGGCTGTAGAAAGCATGTGGGGTACTTTACAGCACATGCCTCTGACTGACGGTGCGCTCCCCTTGCCTTGCAGCTGTCCTCCATCGTTGAGATGCTGGAAAGTGCCTTCTACGGCTTGGACCTTCTGAAGCTGCACTCGGTCACAACCAAGCTGGTGGGTCGGGTGGAAAAGCTCGAGGAGGTAAGATGAGTCCTGCTCTGAGATGAGTCCTGCTCTCCTTCGAGGCTGCTGCCTTCGGTGGGACTTGCCTGAGATCAGGTTCTTGGTACCCGGGGTTCATCCAGAGCCTCGCTCTTTCGGGAAGACACGTTAATGATCTCTGGTGAAACTGAACTAGACCAGACAGGACTCTCCAAACGAGACCAGACCAGAGTCTCCAGGGCTCCTTGCAGGCAGTGCCCAGGGCATTGCCACCCCCTCAGCCCCCCTGACCCTCTCCAGTTTCTCCCATCCCTCATCTGCCCCGTCACCAGACTGGGTGCGGGATCCCAGCCGTGGCCTTGCCAGGACCAGCCTCTCCTCAGGGTCGGAAGTGCCTGCTGTCAGGTTTTGACTCTTCTCGATTCTGTGTCTGTGCTGACGCGATAGATGCTCTCAACCGGGTGCTTTTGTGGTGTTTGATGTGAGGGTGCGGGGCTCAGGGCCAGTGTGGGACACACTCAGCGGGACAGCTGGTAGCCAAGGAGCTCAGATTCCTTAAGGACCAACTTATATCTTGGCCTGTGTTTAAAAAGAGCTGAACCCTCCGCACTGCTAAAAAGGTACTTAAAGTACCTTCCATTTTTTTTTAAAGCAGACTTCCAGTGAAATCATTTTCCCTCCCATGCAGTTCAATATTTTTTTGGCTAGCACACCACAGGGTTTGCAGTTTGTTAGGCTGCGCTCAGCTATGCAGGAACAGGTTGCCAGATTAAATACTGGAGTTTTCTCCCTTGGTCCGTATCTGGGACAGTAATTCCACATTCTTGTCAGAGCAAAGCAGTCCCACTCCTCTGCAGCCAGGAGCCGAGAGGTGATGATTTATAAAGCCAAAATTCCACTTGCAAAGTGTTTCGGGAAGGCACGGCGTGCTCCGTCCCAGGGTCAGGAAGGAGACAGCCGAGAGGAGTGCGCTTGCTCGGGGGGGGTCCGGGCTTCCAAGCACAATTGACCCAAAAAGGGGGAGAAGGGGTTTTGAGGTCTAAAAATAACAAAGCACCAATGTTTTTGTTTGCCATCCCACCCTCTTCCTGTGGTTTAGCTCATTCTCCACTCGTTCCTTGGGTTTGTCGTCGAGCCTTTGCTAATTAAGGCAGAGGAGCGAGGGCAGTGGGAGCTGTGGTGCTGCGTGGGTGCTGTTGGGGACTGTCACCATGGTGGCACTGGTGACTACAGGTCTGGCGGAGGGGTGAGCCCTGCCCCACGGCATGGCGAGCGTTGCCTGGACCAGGGGATGCTGCGTTGAGCACAAGGGGCACCATCGGGACTGACCGAGGGTCTGCTGCTATGGATCATCCACAGCTGCTGGATTGGGGATGGCAGAGAGGACAGCCCATCACTGGTGTCACTTATGGATCTGTGGTTCGGGAATTTGTCTCACCCTGAAGCTAGTTGGCTAAAAATGGTGCCGTTGGACATTGTCACCTGGGTTGATGGAGATTCCCCAGTGCTGCTGGGGCAGGGCAGAGCTGGTGCAGGCAGCAGGTGTGAAATGCTTCCTGCCGCTGGCTTAGCACACAAA
>NW_010121028.1:6859-8334 GCF_000699245.1 Pterocles gutturalis
TGATCACACCCTGCATCAGCCACAGGATCTGATACAACAGACAGCTGAGATGCTGAACAAGAGCCTGGCATCGCTTCAAAGTGCGTTTGGCAGCTGCTGGCTGGCGAAGCAGCTGAGCGGCCGCAGGCAGCATCATGAACCGGGCTCTGGTGGTGCCTCCCTGCTCAAGGAGAGACAGATTTTATCCCTGAGCAGGTCATAAGCCAGACATTACACAGACTAAGTGATACGGGCACAAGGGTGTCAGAATCAGCCATCCCCCCAAAAGGAGGAGGGTGTTGAAGCTGCTTCTGCACCAAGAGATACCCTGTGCCTTTTCTTACTACAGCAAAATGCTTGCTGAAAAGTCCCTGCATTGTGGGACTCATCCTTGAAATTGCGTGATGAAGCTGTGGCTCATGATTCCTGAGCTCAGGTACCCATGGGGTGGGTGGGGGTTACCTGAGCTCAGGACGGTGTTTTTGCAGAGGTGAGGAGGTATTGCGGGCTGTTTCTGGTGCAGGAAGGTATTCTGCACAAATGGTCCGCAGAGCCGGCGCCTCCTCCAGCGAGGCAGCTCCTCTGCTTTGTCCTTCACTCGCAGCTGCTGCATCAGCTGGCAGTTTTGAGGTCGCTGATGGAGGTCATGGTGGGGTTTAGGAGAAATTAATGTCAGGACAGATTGAAAATGAAGGATCAGAGGAACCGCCCCCAGTCTCTGTGCAAAAGTGCTTTGATTGATGCGCCATCTATTCAGAGCAGTTGCCGTTTCAGATGTGAAAGACCACAAGTGATGAGCAGAGACTGCAGCAGCCCCATGGTGACACGGTGTGCCTGTGCTGGGGGGCTCGGGGCTGCCCAGTGCGCTGCAGCCAGCCCCGGGTCCCTCCCAGTCCCAGCACAGGGTCACGGGCTCTCTTCCTCTGCCCAGATCCTCCATCTCTCCTGGGGGGCGGAGGGCGGTGGGGAGGAGCAGTCCCCGAGCAGCCAGGCAGGACCGGGAGAGAGAAACCGGAGGAGTGGGATGCTGACCTCAGGGACTTGCCTCAGGCAGGCAGGGGCTGGCCAGGATGGGACCCTGCTGGAAAAGTGGGGTTAATAAATGTTTTTATTAAGTTTCCCTTGCTGCCATAGGGAAATGACGTGAGGCTGGGACTGAAAAAGTTTTAGCTTGTCTTTTCCTCCTATAAGCTGGCAAGCATGGCTGAAGATGGGTGTTGGAGAACATCAAGGCCACTTGCCCGCTCCATGGGGCCCTGTGGCAAAGAGTGGCCCTGGGATGTGCACACCAGGGCTGGGGTTTCTGGATCCCACTGGGTCAGGGGCACCTTTGCAGCCAGCTGCATGGAGCAGCCCAGCTGTGAGCCTGGGATAGGAGCACAGAGCTCATGGCTGCTGGGCTGTGGTTTGGGGCCGTGGAGCATCCCTTCTCTTTACGTGGGGTAACGTCTCCTCTCTTGCTTTTCCAGGGCATGTCCAGGACCTTCCAGCAGGAA
>NW_010121029.1:0-2530 GCF_000699245.1 Pterocles gutturalis
CCATGCCCCGGGTAGGAGCAACATTCAGCATCAAAACTGTTAAAACACAGATCTGATTGAAAAGGAGAAAAATTCCCTTTGTTGCTAAGATACCGCATGTGGCCATTCCAGAAAAACCCAGGAGCTGCCAACTGGCTCCCAGCATCACTTGGCATTCGGAGCCGCTGGTGGCTCGTGGCATGGGGACGAGGCGCCGCAGCAGAGAGCCACCTGCCAGGGAACTTTGCAGAAACCAGCGAGAAGGAACCACAGGTGGAACTGAAAATGCCCTGAAACTGCTGCGACCACCATGGGCACTTCATCTCCAGCTGCTCCGGTCCCCATCGCTGACCCCCACCCGCAGCCCCCCGCCAGTCCCCACGTGCTGGGTGGATGCCCATGGCCGTGCAAAGCCTCAGCAAGGCTGGGGATTCCTAACCGCGGATGTCAGCGGGGTCTGGGGTCACGCACACCCCAATTAAGGGTCTGCAGGAAAACTGGTCCCTGCCCAGCTCCCCTGCCCCCCGCCTCTCCTATTGCTCCTCGCGCCAGGCACGGTTATAAAATCACACTCCTGCCTGCTAAGTGCAGCCTGAAAGGACTGATTTCTGATGCCTCAGGTTTAGACTCTGAGCCAGACAAAGTCTGTTCATCACTGTTACAGCCGATAATGGAGCTAAGTGCAGGGAATTAGCCCTTCCTCCTATTGCACTGTATCCAACACGTCTCTAAAGTAAGTGCTCCTGTTATTACTATTTTTCTAACTGCTTAGAAGAGGTCACCAAGATCTCATTAATCAGGCGTTTTGCCAAGCCAAGACATAGACCAAGGTGAGCAAATTCACACTGACAGTCACTAAACCCACCACCCCGTTTTATTCTGCCTGCGTGACCCCCGTGCAGGCGCGGTGCCGGCTCCCGCCGAGCGTGCCGCCTGGCACACGCCACCCCATCGTGATTTATTGGCACGCAGCTGCTCCTCGCTCTGACAACAGAGGGATAAACAAATATTTACTGAGCGGTAATGCCGAGCTGGTCAGGCAGCAAATTGGGAAGAGGTTTTATGAGACCCTCGTTCCTCTGGGGTCTCTCATTCTGGTACCCACCGGTGCCCACGGGCATTTCCCAGCCAGCCTGACCGCTCATGGGAAACCACCCAGCGTGTGAAAAGCATGGCACACCCTGAGAGCTCCTCAGGGCTCCTCGTGGGCTCCCTTATTGGGTTAAAAAGTCAGATTTTTAATTCACAAGGCTCTCACGTACAAAAAGCAAATGCACAGAGAGAAACCCATCACCTCAGGCACGAGAGCTGGGATAAAATTTTATGCAGGCTATTAAACCTCGCTTGATTCTGCCAGTAGCTGCTCTCTGGCTTAACCTCCCTCGGAGCGACAGGATGGGAACCCACGGGCACCAAACCCGGTGCGTGTTCACCAGCCGGACGAGAAGGGAGCAGGGAGGCAGGTGGGCAACACGGACCCTGCGATGGTGATGGCAAGGGCTGGGGAGCGAGCAGGAGGATGTACAAGCGCTGGCTCGGCCGGCACGATGCCTTAGGAGCCAGCAGCCAGAGATGCAGAGCTGCGTGAGCACAGCTCTAACATGGGTCAAAATTAATTGTTTCCAAAGCCAGACTTGGCAAATAATTTATCTGTGTCGAGGCATAAATTAGCCGGCCACACTATTGACGACACTGCACACACTCGCTAATTGCTCCTTCTTCTGGTGAAAAATGCCCAGGAAACGTGAGGAACTGGCTGGCAGCTCCGTCGGGAGCGCTGGGCACCCCATTCATCAGAGTCCCTGCGGATGAAGCGCATCAAGGAGAGGGAGACTTCTCGGAGCTCGATTCCTCTCCCAGACATTCGTCTGCATGCCGAGGAAACAAACAGAGATATAAATCTCTGTCGCCAGACAGATGGTTGGCTGATCCACAGCGCTGCAGCCCACCTCGAGACTATGAATACAAATGTTGACGGAGAAGAGAACGGGATTATTTGAACTTTTTATGACCAAGTAGCCCATGGAGTCATCCATCATAACGGCCGCAGGAAGAAGAAACACCTGGATAGCAGATGCAGGAGGTCTGGGGGGGAAGAGGGGCTTTATCACTGCAAAGAGATGAGGATCATCCCACGGGGCTTCTGTCTGCAGGAGGAGGGAGGGCAGAGCAAGGGCTCGGCTTGACAGGGCCAGGACACCTCCTGGTCCGACAGCCTGCTCCAGACCAGCACCCCAGAGCCCACCCGCGGCTGAACGGGCGATGGATTTTCCCAGGCTGCAGAAACCATCCACAAACATCAAAGCTCCATTTCCAGCTGAGGGAAGGAGATTATATCATCTAAAACCTACCCTTCGACTTCGTTGTCAAGAAGTTAACTTCAACTAAAAATCAAGCTAAACTCTAACGGCATCACTGCCCCAGAACACGCACCCCAAAGGGCTCTGCCCTCGCAGCAGCTCAGCCATGCTGCTCTGTTCAAACTTTCCTGTCCCCGCTGCCATGGCCGAGCATCCCTCCTGCTGCCTGAGCATCCCTCCTGCTCTCCGGG
>NW_010121030.1:0-6418 GCF_000699245.1 Pterocles gutturalis
TTTCCCCTAGAAATTGCTTGAAAAGGCCAGAGTTGGCCCCACTGAGGTCCAGGGTTGCGATTCTGCTCGGTATTCTATTACGGCCACATGAGATCCTGAACTCCACCACCTCATGGTCACTGCAACCAAGGCTGCCCTCAACCTTCACCTCTTCATTATTTGTGAGAATAAGATCTAGCAACGCTCCTCTCCTAGTTGGCTCATCCACCATTTGCATCAGGAAGTTATCATCAATGCACTGGAGAAACCTCCTGGACTGCGGATGGCTGGCTGAGTAGGCCTTCCAGCAAATATCAGGGTGGTTAAAACACCGCACTATAACCAGTGCCTGCAATTGCGAGGCTGCTACCAGCTGCCTGTAGAAGGCCTCGTCAACTTCCTCATCCTGATCCGGTGGCCTGTAATAGACACCCATGACAGCATCACCCATGCCAGCCTGTCCCTTAATTCTCACCCACAGTAGTATCACTGTAGTTTATTCTGGCATGAAGTTTTGAGTATGTAGACTGTGGCCAAGCCAGAGTATTAATCCATTCTTTCTTTCCATATATCTTCTCTTCAGCATCTTGAGGCACATTTATGCAGCAGTGTGCTCACTGCGCTCTCACTGCAGTCTCACTTTAATGTAGAACCTGTATGGCTATTTTAGGGTATTGATGAGCCTTAACTGATATGCTAGCTGAGAGGTAAGGCTCAGACGTAGTGACAAATTAAATTGGCTATATGACACCTAGAACATAACTAGGTCTTTTTTAAATGAGTTGAGAATACAAGTGCAGTGAGTCAAGAGCTTTCTTGGTTTGTTTGGGTTTTGTTTTGTTTTGTTTTTAAATCTTGACTCCATATTGTGGATCACCTTTTGGTATATTTTTTCATTTTAGATATGTTATGGGGTTTGACCAGCATATTTTCTGTAGTTATTTCTATAGCTACTTTTAATATCTGGAATGCTTAAAATGCAGTGCTATATAGGGTGCATGCTTATGTGAAAGTTCATAAACTGATGTTTTGTAGTTTTGAACATAGATTGTAAGAAAACTAAAGATTATGAATGTATGTAATATCCTGAGACACTCAGAGCAATGCTCCAGTCGTGAAGTGGAAAAAATACTACACTACAATTTTGAAGACAACTTTTTTACCATTCTGAATACCTGGGTATTGTCTTTTTCATTTATTCTTTAATAACTGTGCACAGCAGAACTAATTGTTAAGAGAGTCACAGTCTGAATTCTAAATTTTCTAGGTTCTCTGTTTTTAATTCATGTTATTGTTTAGATTTTGTGGGATATATGTGGAGGAAGCATAACAGAAGTCAAGCTACAGTGTTGAGTCCTTAAGGTTTTTACCCATTTTCAGTACAAAAGAAAGTTAGAAATTATCATACAACATTCAGAAGCATGCTGTGATAGAACTAGAATGTTAATGTTAATCATATCTTCCTTTCTTTCTTTTTTTAAGGCTTCACAAGGCTTGCAGCTCAGGCAGTATCTATTGTAATCAGCAAGTTACCTACAGTGATTGCATGTTTGCCTCCCCCAATTAAGTACTTCTTTCTTCTGGCTGAGAGAAAAATGTCAAGAAACTTTGCTGAATTGAAGAAAGCTGGTCTTCTTGTGTGGAACTTGATTGTAATTATATGTCAGATATTTGAGGATGGAAATACTGCAGAACTTTTAACAGGTGCAACACTTGACAGATGGAGCAAAGAAAAACTAATTTTAGTTCATGTGTGCTTAGAAAGTATTATGGGAAAACAGAAAAGTGGTCCTAAGCAAGTGACCCAGAAGGTTATACAAAGCATTGAACAGCAAAGACCAAACTGGATTGAAAGCCAGTTGCTGAAGGCAAGAACATTGAGCACAGACTGGTAAGAACATAGTATTTTTCAAATGCTGTAGTTTGTTCTTTATTTTACTGGATTATTGACATGTTTATGGCTATTGTTCAATTTAAAACAAAACAAAACAGATGAACAGCAATCTTATGTGAAATGGATTAGTTCTTAATATTGATATCTTTTTAGCCTACTTTTGCAGGATAATTGCATTGTTGAAACAGAAAACTATGGTTGTTTCATTGGAACAGTGTTTTCATACTACTTAGAGATTTCGTATTTGTGGACAATTTAGTGGTGTATCTTTCAGAATGTGAACAGGTACATTGACTAGAAGGCACCACAATATATTTATAAATTAATTTTGCTATGGTGATGAGATTAAGAGGAACTATGAAAAGCTTACAGTGTTCATCTGTGATTAGAAAGTAAGCATGCTTCATTTTAAAACATAACAAACCTTGAGAGCGAGTAGGATATATCAAAACAGGACAAGGACAGTACTGTGTTATGCCTTTCTGAGGAAATATCAACCTTCCCTGCAGATCTGACATTAAGGTCCAAGTGTTTTAAATCCTTATAATGATTTTTCAAGGAGCTGTGTACATGTCGGTGTGTTCCTAGTCCAGTCGTGCACCATTCTGTAAAAAATACTGTTCATCAGCTTTCCAATATTAGAATTTTTGGAGTTACTTAACTTCCTGAATTAAATTTTTGAGTGCTGAAATTAAAATTGCTTTTTTTTTTTTTAATTAATATTCTTGAAGATTGCAGCCGTTGCTATCCTGACAGTAATTGTCCCCATAAGCAAAGGACATAGTGATTGTAGGTCAGAATCACTGGTGTCAGGGAACAGACTTTCATGCAGTGCTTGGAGGGACAGTATCCTGTTCCTATGAGTAGTCAGTTAATGTGAGTAGCGCTAAGCAGTAACATGAATGCTCATTAACATTGACCTTTGTAATCTTTACATTTCCATTTAATACTAATTTACAAGCTCTAATCCAGTGATTAAAAGATTGAAGCCAGCTGCCAGTGACTGAAAGAGTCACAGAATAAAAACCTCATAATGATAACGTGTAAATTGATACTTAGCAGAGTGGTTCCATAATACAATTTCTAATGTCACTGAGAGAGTAGGTATTTCTTAAATAATACAAATGCAGGGTAAGACAATACGGTGGATAACTTCTAAAAACTAAAACTTCAGTATTTGCACTTCTTCTTCTGAAGCTGAGAATTTTAAATCAATATGCTACTCTGTTTTCTTTTCCAACATACCACAAAAATGCTGTATTATCTGTCAGGTATCCAACTGTGGGAACTGACTGTAGGAAAATGTTTTCTGTATGAGTACAGTGGCAACCAAAGTGACAACTAGTTTGTGACCAGGGCTCCTAATTTTAAGCCTAAGAAACTAAAGTATGCATTATCTGGTCTCCAAATGAGTAGTTCTATGAAGTAGCTATAAAACAAAGTCCTCTGACTTCAGTGGGATTTCTGCAATAGAAGTCTAGCACAAATGTTATTTTTCCATTTGATAATTTTATATTCAAATATCATGTGTCAATTTCTGTGAGGAAAAATAGTTAATGAATAGCTGAGATATGCAATGTAGAGATAAAATACTATTATAAGTGCAAATTATAAAACTAATAATATTAAAGCTGAAATTCAAATACAGTTAAACTAAGCGATGGTCACATAATCACTAAACTAAAAGCAGATCTTTTATGATGAGATTTGTGATGTTTACACGATTTCTTTGAAATAGGAATGGTTAGATTTGAAAATCTAACTTGGTGTAAAATTATGTTCTATGTAACTGTCTCATAATTAAAGGATTTTGTGGGTAAATGCATGCACATGCATTTATATATATGTATGTAGATATTTCTAGATATTTGTAGACTTTTAGTACATACAGTGTGTGGAAGAAAATAAAAATCATATAATCCAAAAATTTATTTGGGATTAACCTATAGAGTTGTGGAAACATCTTTAAAGTGCACTGGATTTCTATAAGCTAAAGTCTTGCCTGATTTTGTGTTACATTATTATGAGGACTGATAGCTACATTAAAAGTCTAAATATATAAGTTCTTCCACTGTGGCATACAACTTTAACTGTAGGAAAATTTTTAAAAAATACTCTTCAGTGAAAGGTTCAGAAAGTGGCAGTTGTATTCGTTGCCTCTCTTGTGAACTGCCTGAAAGCATTACTATTCATTAAAATAACCTTCAGTTTATAGTAGCACCGGAGCTGTAAACAGTCACGTTAGATTCTGAAGAGCACACATCCCGAGAAGAAAAGAAATGTCTGTCTTTGCAAAGTAATTTGTCGAGTTGAAGATTATTGTTTTTCATCATGGTGACCCTGACTTGGCTGGCTGGGTGCATATACAGATTAAGATGAATGCAGTTATTCCTTGGCTGAGGTCTGCTTCTTTCAGGGCACATTCTTCCTAATGACATGATTGATAGGCAGTCCCAAAACCAGAGAGGAACTCATTAATCACAGCACTGACTGAATCCAATCATCTGGTTCACCTGCACAGTGACAGACAGGAAAGGAGACAATTTGGGCACTGACACTGATACACTCCTTTGTCAGAGGTCCTCAATTTTTTCAATGTCAGTTGCTAAGAAGTTTGCCAAGAAATTCGGTTTGCATTTACATGTAGCACCAAAAGATCAGCCTTAAGCGTCCTTTCATTTTAAAGATCAATTTCTTTGAAGCTTTTCTGTACAATACGCCATAATAGCAGAGTATCACTTCCACTCAGCAAAGAACAAAATTATAGTTTATATTTTGAAACTGTTTGCTCTGTAGGACATTCTGAAGCTGCGTGTGAAAGCAACATCAGCTTTAATGTCCAGCAGCTGTGTAGCATTTAAGGGAGTCTGCAGGTCAAAGAGCGACTTTCAGCAGAACTAACTTTGTAATTATGGCACACTTTCAAAAATAAACTGCAGCTTAGAGCTTAATGTACCAAAGTATTTTGGAGTTTTTTGGTTTTAAAATAAAGTATTGTGTTTTTTAAATTCATAATTCCTCTTCAGTAAATTTCAAATTACTACAATAATGACTGTGGGAGGGATAATATGTTCTGCTGGTCTTTTACATTCTTGACACATCTGCGTCAAGGTGCCAATATATATCTGTGTTGCAGCTCTAATATTTAATGTAAATAATTAGTTTTAGTACTTTTTTTCTCTTAGCACTTTATCAATGGACAATACTAAGCAGGTAAAGAGCTGGTAACATGTTTGTTTGGAGAGAGAGTGGTCTGACAATGGTCTGAGTTTTGAATGCACATTTTTCATGTCATTTGGGCCTGTAACCTTGAAATTTTTATAGCAGCTTCACACAAATACTTGGAAGAAGGAAAACAAGAAACAGCACAGGCCAAAAAGTGCAAAAAGTGGCAAATAGATACCGTTGAAATCATTAGCACCATATACTGGTGGGAAGAAGAATACTTCAATTTAAAACTTCTAACCTATACTTACAGTAATGGCTACCTTTCTGACATATTAATAAGACTTAATATATGCAGCAGCAGGAACAGTAAAATGCACAAAAGGTCAAATGCAAATGCCATTTCTAGTAGCAAAGATACTTCATAGAATCACAGAATGGTTTGGGTTGGGAGGGACCTTAAAGATCATCTCATTCCACCCCCTGCCATGGGCAGGGACACCTCCCACTAGCCCAGGTTGCTCAAAGTCTCATCCAGCCTGGCCTTGAACCCCTCCAGGGAAGGGGCATCCACAGCTTCTCTGGGCAACCTGGGCCACTGCCTCACCACCCTCACAGTGAAGAATTTCTTCCTAATATCTCATCTAAATCTACCCTCTTTCAGCTTAAACCCGGTGCCCCTCATCCTATCCCTACACCCCCTGATCAAGAGCCCCCCCATCTCTCCTGTAGCCCCCTTTCAGCACTGGAAGGTGCTCGAAGGGCTCCTTGGAGCCTTCTCATCTCCAGGCTGAACAACCCCAACTCTGTCACCCTGTCCTATCACAGGACGTGCTCTCTCGTGCAGGATCCAGCCCTCTGATCATCTTCATGGGCTCTTCTGGACTCACTCCAACAGGTCCATGTCCTTCTTATGTTGGGGGCGCCAGAGCTGGATGTAGCTCTGCTCACCAGAGTGGAGCAGAGGGGGGGAATCACCTCCTTCGACCTGCTGGTCACACTGCTGGTGACCAGCTGGTTTCTGGCTGCAAGTGCACACTTCTGGCTCATGTTGAGCTTCTTATCAACCAACACCCTCAAGTCCTTCTCCTCAGGGATGCTCTCTATCCATTCTCCTCCCAGCTGGTTTTTGTGCTTGGGATTGCCTCAAACCACGTGCAGGACCTTCCTCATGTCTTTGTTGAACTCCATGAGGTTTGCATGGCCCCACCTCTCCAGCGTGTCCAGGTCCCTGTGGATGACGTCTCTTCCCTCCAGCATGTCAGCCATAACCACACAGCTTGGTGTTGTTGGCAAACTTGCTGAGGGTGCACTCAATCCTACCATGTTGCCAACAAAGATATTAAACAACACCGGTCCTGCTACTGACCCCTGTAGAAC
>NW_010121030.1:6443-27556 GCF_000699245.1 Pterocles gutturalis
GGGACTGCAACTCTTTGGTGCGACCATCCAGCCAATTCCTTATCCACCAAGGGGTCCATCCATCAAATCCGTGTCTCTCCAATTCAGAGACAAGGATGTCATGCAGGACAGTGTCAAAGGCTTTGCACAAGTCCAGGTAGATGACATCAGTTGGTCTTGCCTTATCCACCAATGATGTGACCCTGTCGTAGAAGGCCATCAAATGTGTCTGGCATGGTTTGCCTTTAGTGAAGCCATGTTGGCTGTCACCAATCACCTCCTCATTTATACTTCTCTAGTGAAAAATAAAATTAAAAAATATTTGCTTATTGCATGTCCTTAGAGTAAGGAATGTTTTGTGTTTTCATCTCTCAGATAATTAGTATTTGTATTAAAAAAGGGTTTTTTATTTGGTATTTGTATCAAGGTTTTGGATACATATATACAGCAACATTTGTTTTGTGCAAGCCAAATGTTTATAAGTTTTTTAACATGTATTTTTAACTGACTGTATGTTCATATTTAGATTTTTAGAAAATTTACTTAAGCATATTTGTATCTTTTCTATATTCTAGTGCCTCAGCCACAGTAGAAGGTGCAACGTTAGAGGCAGGAGGTATTGCACTTGGATTCAGTGAGCAGAAAATAAACATGATGGTCCTGGATATCTGCCACAAACCAGGTGGCAGCGAGTACCTGAGGCAAATTTATCACATCATCCGGCTCAATGAGGTAGGGAAACTGCCTTTTTACCGAGCAATTAGGTGTGTACTGGCCTGAGGCAGCATCTGCTGGCAGCTAAGGGTTAGTCAAGGAGGTGATAATGCTTCTTAAAGTCAATATGAAATCCTATATTGTATTGTAATAGAATCCATTCAGCTTAGGCTTTTCTGCATTTGTACACGAAAGATTACTTTATGAGAAACAATGTAGATTTTATTCACATACTTAAACAGTAGTATGGCTCATAAACTTCCTTCAATTTCATATTGCAGACCATAGACACATTTTAGGAGTTTGAACACAGTGGGAAAAAAAAAAAACACAAAACAAAACAACAAACTACATCAGCAATGCAACTGAAAAATTAACTGTTACAGGAAGTAAAATTAAGTGTGGTAAATCAATTCTCCTGGTTTAAAAAACAAACAAACAAACCCTAAGGCTGTGCTGAGGAAGTAAAGGCATCCACATGAAAACCTTACTTCATCTAGATAACTTCGTTCACTTCTGTAAAGTGTTTTCAAAATTACAGTAAACAAATTCAGATTTGTTTGCTGCATATGGAATTTAGGCAGTGTAAAAGAATTACCTCATTATTTCTAGGGCTGTGCTAAATTGCCCCGAGTTACCAAAAGCATTGTGATTTTATACGCTGCAATAAACACAGGTTTGCATAAAATGTATGTTAACACAGACCTACGCAGCTTAATTAAGAAAGTTCTGTTTATTTTCTTTAATTATGAAATTACTATTCCTTGAATGCATAAGCAGGTGCTGTTAAGATCATTGCAAGTATACAGAAGTGTTCATAATAAAATGCAAAATAAGGCAAATATAGGCACAGGCCAAGATTTTTCTTTTTAAAAAAAGTTGATAGCAAAAAAAACTCATTAGGCAGCTATGTCTGTGTGAAGGCAATAGAGAGCAGCTGAGTACTGGCACTGTGCTTCTCAAAATCCGATCAACAGTTTAATTCCTAAGTATGGGCTTAAAAGCAACCTTTATGCATCTGCATTTGGAAGCTTTAGAAGCAATGTAAGCATGTGTGTAGAGCTGGCAACCTAATATTAATACAATACAGAATCTTTTCAAGTTTCATCTCAAACAATTAAATGGTTCAGGAAGTGAAGTGAAAATTAGTACTGTAATACAGTTCAAACAAAACCTTTTCACCTGAAGCACATTCAGGATTACTCTGTGTATAACAGAGCAAGGAAAAGATGATGAGCAAGACCTCCAAAAATAGCATATGATCCAGTAGTTAGGGCAGTCACCTAGGGGACAGGATATGCAAGCTCAAATCTTGTATTCTGCCTGGTTTAGACCAGGGAATTGAATCCGCATCTCCCACATCTGAACTAACTCTCCAAACCGCTAGACCATTAGCTACCAGCATGGAACTCTGTCCTTTTCCCCTGTTGGAGTTGTTTTGCCTTGTTGAAATTGCTGTAAAAATCCGTTCTGTAACTTCTAGGGTCAAAAATAGAATCATACTCTAGCTGAAGGGGTAGAATGCCCGTGTCGGGTTCTGGAGACCCTGATCCAAGATCTGGCTCCTGTGAGTATTCAGTTATTTATACAAAGTGGAACAGCTCCAATAGGAGGTAGGAGGCTGAGAGAATTAGGTGGAAGAGGGACTTTAGCCTGACTTTCCACATCCCAGGTGTCTTCTTGAATTTCTGCAGCTAGTAAGAGCTTTGTTAAATATAGAACATTTCTCAGTGGAAAAAACTGTCTTGTTTTTTTTTAGAAAAGAGGAAAAAAAAATGTGACCACCTAGACTCACAGAAGGGCTTAACTATGTTAGTTCAAATTGCCTTTGAAACTGTTGCAAAACGTTTTAATGCTTAGAATGGTATGATAATGCACTTCTCAATATTATTTTTCATAACTTAGATTATGTTTAATGTGCCTGACTACCAAGAAATAGACTTGATTATCTGTTCAAAGGTCCATCCTTTTGTTTGGAGACTCCTTGGACTATCAAGGGATTGTGTTCTTAAAATTAGTATGGAAATCTTAATGCTACACTGCTTAAAAATTGTGTGTGAATAGAGAACAAAATGATGAGACAGAAAATTGTTCTCAATAATTTTCCTCAGAAAAGCAAGGGGAAAGGGATATATGTTCTTGAAGGCTGTATTTGGAAATAGAGCTATGATGTTACAAAAATCTATAATAGATACAGTAGTATTCAGTCTACAGTCCTTCATGTATTTATTGAAAAGAAAATAGTTTTTTAAATCATTTTTGACTAATAGCTACCAAAAAGAAGCCAACTCTCCTGAGCTGTCAGGCTCAATAATATTCTGTCTACTTAGTTTTATGCCCAGTCATTGATAGTGGGGATATAGCTAACATCATGTTTATAAATGTGATTTAATTTCTCTTTATTTTCACATTTCTGAAACATGACCCTTTCAGGGTCTACAACATTAAAGAGTTCATTTATCATTGTTGAATAAGTCACTTCGTCAAAACATAAATGAACAATAATTCCAAAGACAGAAAAATGCCTGTACTGGGGGGTGAGCTGTGTAACACTCAAAATACTCAAACCCTAGCAAGCATAGACAGCAATTTCCAGTATCTCTACTGAAAAACCGACAGAATCTGCTTCTGCTGACTCTGTGGCACCCAGAAGGCTGGGTTGCTTTAGAGCTGCCTGCAGATTTTGTGAAAATGTGTGCATGGAAGGCAGCACATTCATGAAAAATTGCTACATGTGTAGAAATAGCTTTTAAATAACCCCCTTCACCATGACTTTAAAATCTTTGTTATGGCATGAAGTCACAAATGAATGGGAGAAAAACCCAGACATTTTTGTAGGCTGAGAAAACATAGGTAAGAGACTCAGAGTGTGTTTTCACAGCTGAGCCACGCTGTTGTCTTAAAGCAAAAAAGTCCTCACAATTATTTTTTTTTTTTTTGGAAATACACTTAGGCGTTTTCTTGGTTGTCTTAAGCAGTCCTAACAATTGTCTGCAACCAGCAGAGAGAGACAACCTCACTCTTTCTCTTGCCCTTGTGTTTTCCAGCTCCGACGACTCTATTTATACCAGTGTGAGAAATCGTGGGGCTTGTTTATCTGGCTGAAGCATTTTTTTCTGTCTGGTTTCACAACATATGCGAGTGCCAACATAAGGGAGAAACAGCTACAGCCTATGTGGACTGTGAGGGAACTTGGGCCTTTCAGGCCAGACCACAGTTGTATCAGTTTAAACTGATGATGGAATTATTCTTTTAGAAACACCCACTTGAGGAGTACAGGGTCCCTTAGCAGGTAGTTTACATGTTTCCTCACCTGCATCTGAAAATTTTTATCATCTCAGTAGTACCTCAAAGAGGAGCATTTACATCCACCCACCTTAAGGAGACTCACCTTGGGTACTTCCTTAATGTTATGACAATCCTATCATTATGGACTTCATTTTAATAACAGTAAACTGTTTCATCACAGTAGTCCTTCCAGCAAATAGATCTGTGTTTCGTTATCTAGCTCTTCGTAAAACTGGTTCTATTTAATCAAAACACTTTACTGGCATGCGATGATGATTTATTTACACAGTAGTTTAAGAAGTGAAAACAGAAAAGATTGTGGCCAAAATAATAATGTGTCTGTTACAATACAATTTCTAAAATTTCCATGTAAATCGTAAATGACTTCTAGTCTTTGGATGCTTAAACAATGACAAATAGCTTTGGAGAGTGGGAGAATATTTATTTCCTGTGTTTAAGCAACTGGTTTGAACATGTTAATCAAACAATTAATTTACAGGCATGTAGTAACTATTTAATGCTATCCAAAAAATAACTTCAGGTATTTGTGTATAGTTTGTCATGTAAAATAAATCATATAATAGCCATCATAGAATATAGAATCGTAGAATGGTTTGGGTTGGAAGGGACCAGCTTCCTTTGTTTTTCACTTCCACATATACCTAACATATATATCTATTAAATGAGAACTGATGCACATAATTTCATGACAGTTTCAAAACATTAGCTTAGATTATTCTGATTCACTTCAGTTGGATGGATGTTCATGGAGGTTATTTATTGTTCGTTGTAAAAAGGTGTTACTCTTAAAAAGCTTTCTACTTTGTAGGAGACTTCTCTCCTTCAATATGGAGAACTTCTGTGAAGCACATTGTAAAGTTATGCTTGAAATTTAAGCAAATTTCACTTAGAAAGCAAGGTGGCATATATTGTTTTGTGGTTGTTTTTTTCTTCTAAAAGGAATATTTGAAAGAGCAGCTGTCTTGTGAGAATTCTTCTGAACATGGTGTCACCTCCAGTCAATGCCTGCCTTTGACACTGAAGGGCAAAGAGCAGCCAGTCTTCAATCCCTTCCAGGTGTACAGACAATCTTGTGCAAAAGTGTTCAATCAGGTTTGTGAAATACTGAAACCTTGGTTATAGTATAATTTTTACTTGTCAGTCTTATTGTGATCATGATAATGACAGAGGCTGGAATCATGAAAACGGAATTAATTAGATGCATTCACATTTGATGAAGTGCAAAAGAATATTATTAATCAGGAATCTAATGGGGGCACGCTCTGCTATAGCATGATGTTCAAAAAACCGTAATTGTCTTTTTCTTTTATCAGAGTTATTGCATGTTAGAGCAATTTGCATTTACTTAGACTTTCTGTGCTAGTTCAGTTTAGTGAAGGGAAGCCCATTAGTAGCAGTGACATTTATTACATCTGTGTAATGGTACATAGGGCTAGTCTTAGTCCTTTGAAAAATCATGGCAAAACTCCAAGTGCACATTTAGAATCTTCCTGGTAAGTCTTTCACAGAAATGTTGAACAGTAAAGGATGCTTTGGAAATATGGAATTTTAACAGGACAGTGAGAATAAACAGGGGGAAAAAAACAAAACAAAACACAAAAAAAAGCAAGTATTAATTTTCTTTCATTAAGCCATATTAGTGATATGTGAAGGATTAAAATTTACTTACAGAAATTAGTTTCCTGATAATGTAACAGTTAAAGAAAAGATATCTAGTTGCCTAAATCTCTGCCAGAGGACCACGTGACCAATTCATTAAACCAAATGTTATGTAGTTACTCATAGCACTTTGACACTTAAAAAAATCTTAGACCATTGTTTCTCAAGTCTTCCTAATTCATCATCTACAGTTTTGATCCTACCTCTCAATTTGACGCATATAAAAGTAAATGGTGTTACAGTGCCGTAAAATTCACTTTACAGACTTGTGGTCCAAAAACATCTTTTTTCAGTACAATTGTGTTTTTAAATGGTGTAATCACCTTTCCAGTTCTGAGCATTTTGGACTATTGCACCAGGTATCTAGCTGTAAAGTGTATCTGTTTTGGTTTTTTTGTTTGTTTTGGTTTGTTTATCTTTTCCTTGCTTGTTTAATGAATGCTTAGTCATTGTCATTTTGCAGTAAAAGTTGTAGTATCCTGAAAAAAAGAGTTTAATACCAATTTCACAAGACTTATCACTCCAGAGGAACATGCTTTAGAAGTATCTTTTTTTTTCTTACACTACTCCCTTTATGCATATCTTAAATTGGTAGAATTTAAGGGACTACAGGATCACTTACTCCAATTTGAAGTATAGAAAATAGTTTACCATGCCTCAATTCTCAATTCATTAATAGTGTGGTAGAATAAGACCTTCAGGTAGTGACAACTCAGAGCAGAATCATTCTACAACATGAGAGGTTTGCAGTACTCTATTAATCAACAGATGACAAGGGACAGTTCATATTAAATTGCTTTGGATTTTGTAAACTTTTGGCATAAAATCTATTACCTGAATATGGAAGAGTATCTTAAAAAAAGAGGAGATCATGGACCTTAAAGTACCGTGTGCTGACCCTGTTGTTGACAGTGATGGACTTACTTCCTGAACTTAATAATATTATTAAATAATTTAGTTCCCTTTACCATAACATTGCACATTTATTTAGTGGTGTGGGACTGTCTGTTTATAAAAAAATGGTCAGTATAGCTCAGTGTCTGGTTTCCTGTGAAGACTATTACCAGTGTCTGTAGAAGATTCTAGAGCACTAGCAAGGAGCAGTTATTCTTCTCAAAGGATGTACTTCTTCTTAAAATAATTTCTTACTGGTTTTCAACTGCCATGAAGCTTAAGAGTTTATAACCCATTGTTACTTTATTGATTTTCTTTCAATCTGTTGTAACTAGATGTGTTTTTAACACTACAACTAACATTTTATCCTTTCATAAATTCTAAGTCCCAAGAAGCTACTGGTTTCCCAAGATATTTTGTCGATGAGTTAATTATGTATTGCTTTTTAAAACTTCTTTCTCAGAAGAGCCACTTGGAATAAGCATGGAAATAGTGGTTGTAAGTCCAGAGAGCTGGTTCAGCTCTAAACAGAGAATGTTTGTGTTACGCTATGCTATATAACATATTATAATACATAATATATATTATAACAATATAGCAGCATGTCAACGCTACACAGTGTAGACATGCTCTTAGCTTCCTCGGTAGAAGAGGTCTTAAAATAAATTATTTCAAAAGCTTTCTGAAAAGTACGTTCCATGTATTGTTTGTTGGTATATGTAAAAATTGCAGTACATTAGGGTGGTTGACTTTTCTTTTCTGAAGCCTTGCTAATTTCTCTCTATTATTTAAAATTTAGCAGGATACTTAATAATAATTTCAATTAATTTTTACTGCTCCTGAAACAAAGGCCACTGAAAGCTATTTTGAGATCAGCTCTAGTGTTTTTATTAATGATATGTAAATTTCCTACCTTCCAGCCCTCTAGTTCAGTAGCTGATCGTAGGAAGTGTGTAATTTCTGTTGACAATTCAGCCACTTTATTCTTACATTCCTGTAAAAATCTTGAATAATCACCATCTGGTCCTAGTAACTTGTTGCTCTTGATTTTATCAATTTGTCCTGACACCTCAGTCTCTGCCAGTGCTGCTGCTCCTCTATTGTCTAATAAGATTTAAGTCTAGGCTATGCAACTCCTCAGTGGTATCAGTGAAGAAGAATGCTATAAAGAAATTATTTTCCTTTCCTGAAGTGATTTTTTTCAAACTGATCCTTTATTTTTTCACAGAACTGATCAGTCTGGTGGACTGAATTTTTATCTGGTATACTTATGAGTTTTCCTATTTTTTTTCCATGACTGTTGCTACTGGCTGTTTAGCTTCTTTTTATCTCTCTTGATTTTGCAAGTACTTAATCTTTTCTTTTCTTTTTTTTTTTTTAACTACTCAGTGCTATTTTAGTGTTACAACAGTAATTTTTGCATCATTGCCTCCCAAGAATGTTGAATTGTAGTCACTACTAGACCATTACTGACAATGAAAATTAGTATTATGCAACAGGAGTTACTGTTTTTTAAATATAAGAATGTTGTGTGTGGTCTTTTGTCTACCCACCATTGTTGTAGATGTCTACTTATTAAATAAGCAGTATGGAGTTATATTTGTTTATATTGTCTAGACTTACTGCTATTTATAATAACCATCTGGTGACTGGAGTTGCCTTACAAAACAATAGACAAGTAAACCATCACTCTAGTTGTGATACAGGTTACATCTTGAATTGCAGCTATACCAAGTTTTTCATGACAAACTTTTTGCTGACAGCAAAAAATATAAATTGCTGTTACATAAAAAGTTGCCAATTATTTAGCTTTTCAAACAAAGAGTCAAGCTCTCAGACAAAGAGAGCTGCATTCTGCATTTGGGCAGAATGCCATTAACAGTTGTAAGAATAACAGTTCAAAAAATTGATTTATCTTTTTATAAATAATGGCTACATCCCCAGATGGTTTTATAAATGAATTGCTGCCTTATTGGAATAAAAACCTTCTTCTGTGGACATGATTGATATAATCTGTCTAAGTCCTTGTTCTAGACCCCCCTCCTTCTTGGTTAGTATATCACAGCTGGAGCTTTAATTTACTGATCATATTAACACTGATTAATAACTAACACTAGCTTCTTGCCATGTATCAACAGTCAACCATTACTGAAGGGAACTGGGATTGGTCAAACTTGCTGCCAAGTTATTTGGGACTGAATCGGATGACCTTCAGGGTGCTGCTGGCACACAGGTAACGGGGTTTTGGCAAATAATTGCACTTCCCTGCTGTGTTTTTTACTTTATAATAGTAATATTATGTAGAAATAGTAGTAATATTATATTATATACACAAAGATTTATACTATAAATTATAAATTTATTTTTAAATGTGCAGTTTTAAAATGGAGATGCTTCTTGTCTAGTGTATTTGGTCTATACAAAGATGGTTTTCAGCTCCTATTTTGAGGAACCTGATATGTTCTTTCTGTCTGAGACCTGAGTTGGTATTGCCCTTAAATAGTGCTTTAATAAGAAATTAGTAACTTTTGCAAACCAATACTGTGCTCAGGGAGGTTTCAGCTGCATAGCATAGAACTTAGGGGATGTTTACTGAAGTTGCAATGAATCTTAAATTCATCTGGGGACATGAAAAGTGTAGCTCGAAATAGAAAGTGTTTCCTTAACAGTTTTTAATTAATGGAACTTCTTTTAATATTTTAAGTTTTTTACTTGTAAAATTTAACTACTTAGTTGATAAGCAGTTATATCTAATGCAGAATTGATACTTGTTAAATTCATAAATAGAAATTTGTTAAATTCAGAAAAAAATGTAGGTGGGAAAAATGGGTATTTTTCTGAAATATTTGCCACTTATATCCTTGTGAAAACTGGAAAGCTTAAATGTTACAGACTAAGAAGTTTAACATTCTGTTCTTAATTCTGAATCCTCCTGGTGATATCTATTATGGTCATATCATTCATCCTTTAAACTGAACTGTTTCTCTATTTAGAAACTGGGGTGACAATTTCAAAAGTGTGTCAATTTGGATGTCAAAAATGTTTTTGTTTTTTATGCCGTTTTCTCAATTTGTCTCTAGCAGTTAGTCTTAAACATTTCATTCTTCTTTCATTTCATATATAAAATATTTGTACAGTCTATTTCTAGTCTGCTTTCTTAGTTTTGCTATAAGTAACCCAGATTTTTATGTTCCAAAATTTTAATGCAATTGCACAAAAAATAGAGATTCTAATAGAAAGTCTTAGACTCAAGTTGGTTCTTGAACTTCCCTTCGTATTGATGTCATCAACACGAGCCAAAGGGACCAGAGAGGACTGTTGTGATTTTCAGAGGGAACATTTTCCATGGACATTTCATCTCCTCAGATATTTTGAAACACATTTCACTTTTCTTTTGATCTCTTATAGAGAGTCATGTGTGTGCCCTCTCGGTCCTTTTCTATTTCACACCTTTGTCATATCATCTCTTATTGCATCTTTTTTTCTTTAATTATTTAATAAGTGCCCTAATTGTTTTCATCCTTCCTAATTTGAAAATGTCTCCATTCATTGCCCCTCTACATGATATGGAAATTCTCATCTAGAAGTGACATTATGCAAGCCATTAATGATTAGCTCATGGATTTATTATTTAAACCACTCTACTTTACAGACCAACAGATCCATTCTGATCATTAAGTAGAATTGCTAATCCAATATCTGCCATAGCGACCAGCATCTCCAACACACCTTGTCTTTACCTGACTTAATTTTTAGCACAGTTCAAGTATGTCTCCTTGTGTTTTCCAAGTGGTTAAGTGGACAGTTCTAGCTGGTCTCGTGGCTACTCAAGTAAGCTTTGCAAAGAGTCAATTGAGCCCTATCTTTAGGTGATTCTGCATTCTCCTTCCTAAAATTACATATACCTCTACCTTACTTGTGCTCAAGTGTTATGGTTCAAGCTCAAAAGGGTGTGTGATTATTTTGATCTCCTATTTATGATGCACCCATTCTGTTTATACTGTTTGCCTCCTGAGATGAGTTAAAGAAAACTAAGGTCTGCACTTGAAAAAAGCCAGAACCATCAGTTTGTAAAGTGAAGTGCTGTAATACTTTAATTACTCCTTTCTTTAACACATGCGAAAGCTTTGTCTTATCAGTTACTTCTGTGAAGGCAAAAATATTTTTACCTGTTAATAGTGATATTGGTGTCTATTTCCTTTTTTTTTTTATATTTAAAGAGAAATACTGTCTGTTGCACATGAGGTAACATAAATATTCTCTCCTCTCTCTTTGGGGGGAAAAAAAAAAAGTAAAAATGCTTAGGGGACTCATTTACAAGGGAAATGCTCCCCTAACCTAGTTAATGACTGAGGTATGTGGGAGGGGGGTATGGGAGCATTGTCCCTGAGCCAGCAAGTGGTAGGAAAATTAATTGGTTGGTGGTTAGGGGAAGGTAAAAGGCTTTTAGGACTGGTTAAATAGGGACTGAGTTGTTGTGTACTACTCATTGTTGGCTCCACATCAGTGTGTGAATCTAATCGATGCATTCCTATGATCCTCAAAATAAATTCAGTTCAAGAAATTTTTCAAATGAAGGATGTGGATGGTTAATCATATTATTTTATTTCAAAGTTACCAAATACAGAATGCTATCTGTAAAAGCTTATTAAAGTTGAGGAGTAGGCAGTAACATAGAAAAGTTAATGTTCATCCCTATTTACAGTTTGTACCTTTAGAAACCTTGAAGTTTTCCTTACAGGAGGAAAAGGGGTATATAGATGGATTCCTTTCCTTTCTGGTTTA
This sequence comes from Pterocles gutturalis, assembly GCF_000699245.1. Lineage (NCBI taxonomy): Eukaryota > Metazoa > Chordata > Aves > Pterocliformes > Pteroclidae > Pterocles > Pterocles gutturalis. The sequence continues at coordinate 17,784 of NW_010121030.1, forward strand.
TGTGTGAATCTTTTTTTAACTTGTAATTTGAGCTGCAAGAATAAGTTAAAACATACTTTTCAATTATACTTGAAATAATATATTTTAATAATAAGCCTATAACATTCAGATAATGTATAGTACTTGATTTACCCAGGTTTTTAAAAACGTCCTGCATCCTTACACAGTTACATGCTGCTTTCTCAAATCTTGGCACTCAGTTGTATATCGTTAGATGTTTCAATACCAAATAAGAGTTTCTTACTTCTAATACATACATTAAGACAAGAAGACTGTGTGCTTTTCAGTATTAATTATTTGTGTGCATATCACCTTCTAATCACTGTCCTGCTTATAAAGGAAGAATTGTTACTGTCTGGCTAAATCAGCGTGTTTCTACCGTTTATTGTATCAGCTTTTTAACTGTCTGGCCACCATCTCATTATCAAATTTCAAAATACTTCAGTGACTGTGGTGAGTTGATCCTGGCCAGCAGCTATGTGTCCATATAGCTGGTCAGTCACTTGCCCCGCAATGGGATGGGGGAGAGAACGGGAAGAATAAGGGTGAGAAAACTTATGGGTTCAGATAAAGACACTTTAATAAGTGAAGCAAAGTAGCGCATGTGGGCAAAGCAAAATAATATATGACATGGGACATCCCTTTGGTCATTTTGGGTCAGCTGTCCCAGCTGTGTACCCTCCCAGCTTTTTGCATGCCCTCAGCCCACTTGCTGGGGTGTCAGAAAAAAGAAAAGTCCTTGGTGCTGTCTAAGCACTGCTCAGCAGCAGACAAAAAGCTGGTGTGTTCTTTACACAGTGGTGCAAACCCAAAGCACAGTACCATACATTACCCTTCTTGTTTATGTATGTTCCTTTACACTCATGTATAAGTTAAATACTTTCTGATCTTTTATTTTCAGAGAAGTATCTCAGCAACTTGTACATAGTTGTTTATAATTATTAGCTATTAATAGCAATTAATATTTAATAGTTACTAATATTTTGCTGGCTTTTGAGATCTGACCCTCTTTCTGCAGTTCTACAGGACTTTCTGGTGTGTTGAGTACATCACTATGGAGAATAACTACATTCCACTCACTATTGTTTTGAGAAGCAACCGAAACATTTGTGTAACATGTGAACCTTTCCCCAATATTGCAGTAATCTGCTGTTCTGAGGAGCGGCCGAGATTCCTTCCTCTGTGCTTAGGGAAGTTTCACGGAGCACTGGTTCCAGTGCAGGGAGATGAGTAGGGATTTGATTGCGAGGGTGAGTGTGCTAGCAGGAGCGCTCTGGGAGCTACAGGAACAGAGAGAAGAATTCGTGGCTGACAAAGCCAATGACAGTCAGGTACAAGATCTTAAGAACATGAAGCATAACAGCTTAATAACTGTGAGGGGAATATGTTGGTTTACCATCAGTGCATCAGTTGAGAAACAGTACCAAGTTAGAAAAATTATAGAAGTTAAAACCAGTATTTGTTCTAATGGATAAAAAGATGCCATGAAAAACATCTGGACTGGAAATAAGATTTCCAACAGATAAGCCAGTGTAGCTCAAGAGTTTTTCAGAAAGTGTTTGCATGGTCATATGAGCTTAAGTAGTTTTAAGTTGAAACAGGATAGACCAAGTGGTTTACTTGCAGTCATGTGTTCCTTTGATAAATATTCTCAACTGCCCAGCAGCTTCTCAAAGGAGAGTAGAAAACCTGGAATTGTTTATATATTAGCTTTAAGGCAGCTATAAAAAATTAATAAGTTTGTTTCCTTCTAAAACTGAATAAAATATGTCGGCTTTCTAGTAACATTTGCTGCAAAACATACACAAACTCTCACATTCTTTGGACTCCAGAATTTTTCTTAACATGGTACAGACTGCATTCTGTCTGACAAACTACTGGGCTGTTTGCAAGTGAAACTGCTTTTTAGGGAGGTAAAGACTATCCTTGGAAGCAGGGTGATGCCCTAAGATTAAGAAGATCTCTTTATGCTGTGGAAGCTGATCTTTTACCTAGTGTCTCTCTTTTTGAAATCCTTTTGAGTTTATTGGGTGAGGACTGTCTACTTCCCTTTTGCAAATAAATTTGTTAATAAGAGTTGTGGCATTTGCTCCCATACTAGAGTTAGGTGATAAAATTCTATGTTTTGCCTTTGATTAAGCTTAATAAAACTGAAATTAAGTAAAAAATTCTTGTTTAGAATTTTGAAGGATTGCAGGGCAAAATCTGCATAGCTCTTGTATATGCTACTGGATACACAGACACCATCTGTTGAGAGTGGTAGCCATATGGTGAACTATTTATAGAAAATGTTTATATTCATTGTGTTGTTGATTATCTAGATACCCAGAAAATGCTCTTTTAAAATCCAGTTTATCAACACATGGAAAAAATGTATTATGTAGTTTTGAAATTGAAAAGAATGTCAGCAAACTGCATGTGCTTTGTTGTCTGTGAAAGATTTTTTTATGTAATTCTACAAAAGCCCAAGTCTGAGAAATTAGTGAAAATACCCAGAGTATGAAAAGGCAGGAAGTTCTCTAACAATTTTATTCGTAGAAGAAACAAATGGTGGAAGAGCAGTTGCCAGCATGATATCAAGACAGAGACCACATCTGCATGGCAGAGGATGCCTGTGTTACATCTAGTGTACTTTTGGATGTGTTAGTCAGCCCTCCTTCTAAACTGCAAATGCTCCTAGGTCTTTTGTATCCAAATTGCTGGATATTGGAAATCCATATTGCTGTTACGGCTACAAGTCAACTATTAATGATGTGGTGGTGAAGAACTGGGATGACAGTAAGACTGCACTAATCGCCACCTGCTTGGTGAGATGATATTGGATGCCCCTATAATGCATGTGAGAACGGGCTTTCTGAAATGCACAGGAGGCTGTGAAAGACAGTATTCCATTGTTCCTGTATCAAAAGAAGTAGATGAAAGGTATTAATCCACCATTGCACATCTCTTGGTTGATCACAGAGCCAGGTTTAGACCCTAGTGCTGGATGTACAAAAAAAAAAAAAAAAAAAAAAGCCACTGGGATTTTGAGAAAAATTAGATTTTGACACTTCTGGATAAGCAAGGACCCTTTTTCATAAATGAGTTGGTCAATAACAAAGTATATGTCACATATGTCAACATAAGGATTTCCCTGCATCTGCTTATCCTCTTCTGACATGGCTAATGAAACCATACTCTGACCTGAATGGATCTGTCAGGAGTAGGTTCAGTCCCCTGCCTGGCAGTTTTAAAGCATTGATGGCAGAATATAGATCAGTAAGCAAGAGGGAAGATGGTACCCACTCCAACCACTATTATGTATACAGCTGTAGCATGAATTTCACAAGTAAGTGGGGCTAAAGGTGAGACTTCCCATATGCAGCACGCTTCAGACTTTTCTGGTTGTTAGCAGTCTTTCTCTCCTGCAGACGTGTTGATGAATCCTATGAATAAAACAATATTCTCCAGCAACAATCTCCAGCAAGAGATGCTAAAAAGGAGGGTGTCTGCTATACCCCAGTTAACCTTGTTTAATGTGAGCTCTTTTTTAGTACTTGGAAGTCCTTTATGATGAGGTCTTCGCCTACATAGGACATGGAAGTATGTACTTATCAGCTCTTTGTGAAGTAACAACTAGAATAATGCTTAAATAAGTTTTCATTCTAATTTGATTCTATTTCCATTACTCAAACCTGGCCTCTAGAAAAAGTTAAAAAAAAAAAAAGTTGGCAGTGCATGTTTGGCATTCAAAGTATTAAGTACAGCTTACTGGCTAGAGCATAGGCCTGTGAGCTAAACCCCGTTCTTCTAATAATGTCTCACTGTATCTTGGTTTCCCTGTTTAAAATTGAGTAACATTTATCCAAATTTTTTGTCCTTTGATATGTTTTTATGGAAGAAGTGCTAAGTAAATGCAATCTATTAGTATTGTATTTGTTGCTGGGATTCACATTTCAGTAGTTTCTTTAAAAGTATATAACTTTTTTCTTTGCTACATATTTTTGTATACTGCAACCACAAATCATTATTTGGAAGTATGACACTTTGACATTTTATATCACTATCTAATTAACCTGGTGATCAGAATCCCACGGCCTGGCTGACTTTCCTTAAAAATGGATACTTCCTTTCATCTGCAAGTAATTTGCCTTCCTTTCAACTCCGTCTTGCACCCTGTTGCTCACTAAGGAGTCTTAAGAGGAGATAATAATTTTTGTCTTCTTATCTGTTCTTCTTCCTCTTTCAGAGCCTTTCTGATCCAAGTCTTCCATTTTTAATAGATATGAGCATGTACAAAAGCTGTAAATGTGTACTGACTACCCTAACTGTACACACTGGCATAGCTACTCATCTCATCTGTAGGCTTTCTTGCTCCACCTACAAAGGAAGAGGCTACAGGACACAAGCCAACAAGCTAAAAGTCTCTTTTGCCCACCAACCCATTGTTTCTTCCTTCTGCTTCTTTTACATAAGGGATTTTCAGCAAAGTGTTAGTAATGCAGAGTAATTCAATTTCCATACAGGGATCTCAATTTCTTTGCAAGCTGTAATGAGTAGAGACATGCAAATCCCCTGTAAGGTAGAGGAGGAAGTAATAATATCAAAGTTAAACAGGTGGAAAAACTGGTCCTGCTAGTCACCTTTGGGGTTTCTTCTATGTTGCCAAATTAGGCTGTAGCAAAGCCAAGAGTAGAAGCTAGCTCTTTTGACTGAATTTTAAGATGCAAACCTACCACAGAGTAGCCAATCTGCTGTGGAAACTGTCTGTGTGCATAGTCCTAGGTGGCAACTAGTCATACTTAATTACTTAGCTAGTTTGAGTGACCCTGCAGTCTTCTTAGGAAGTGGTAGGCCCATTAGTTTTTGTCTGAAGAAGACAGGGAACAACTCTATGCTTTCTCTTGACCTTGAAACGTTGGCTATTGCTACCACAAAGCAAGTGGTGGCTGTTACTGTGCAGATTTCAGACCTTCAGATTTCCCACAGGTTATAGGCTTTCTTCTGTGGCCCTCCTGGATGAACTTCCTCTATCCTGCCTGGCTCACCCTGGTTCAACAGCTAATTGCTTAAGAAAGGACTATAAGTCCCCAAGATCTTATTGCCTCTTCCCCAGTCCCAGTTGTCAAAGTCAAACTGGCCTTGAAAGTTTTACAATCATGAAAGATGATGCAGCAGACTTGAGCAGTTTCACATGCGCTCTTAATAGGTTCTGTGGTGTGAGCAGTCAGTTTAAAATCTGCATAGACACTGTGATTTGGGTGTTTCTGTTGCTGACTGATAAACAGGCCCAGAAAAAAACTGTTCGTTTATTTGTTTTTCCCTGTAAACTTCTTTGTGGGGTCTAAAAACAAAATTTAGTCTTTGTGAAGAGTGGAAAACTATTATGCATCCTGCATCCCGTAGCAAAGAGGGAATTCAGAATTGTCATTCTAACAGTTCACACTGGAGAATGTCACTGAAGAAAGCTTTTTTATGTTAGTCTTTAGATTGACAGGTTATGACAAAACTGCATTCATGTTGCTTGAATACATCTTTTGTCTAGTTTTACATGCTTTTTGACTTGTCTAGAAAATGACATATTGAGGTTTTCATTAGCCTTAACCAGGTGTGATTTTCTTATACGGAAGATACCTTGGTAGGACTGCAGTTGAAGGCGAATAAACCAGTGAAGCTTAGAAAGGCCACGGCCCTTCCTCAGATGGTAGCAACAAATTGAAAGACCCATTAATCAACTACCAAGTCACAGGTGTGATGGCTTTCCTGCAGACTGACAACAGACTGTGAAAGTCATATCCAACACATGAAACTGTTAAACTAGACACATCTATAAACATTCTTAAACTTTTGTCTTTCCACTTTAGTTGAAAAACACAACCCTGGAATGTTTTCATTATTGATTTTTTTTTTTAAAAATATTTGTTTGTTTTCCAAGGAATACTATTCAGTTTAGGAAACAAAAGAAAAACCTGATACTGTTTTCACCTTTTGCTCATTTTAATACAATAACAAATTAATTTAAATGGACACACAGTTTTGTTTGCAACGGTAGGTGTAAATTGTTTTAATATTATGAATTTTTGTATACATAAAATGTGAGCAACAGCTTTAACAGAAAAAAATAATTCTGAAATTTTCTGCACATAAATGAATGGCCATATTGTTCATGATTTTCCAGTCCTTTCCTCTGGTACAAAAATTATCTGGAACAAAGATTGAGTTATGCTGTAGTGCTGCAATGTAGACAGAAAGTCATAAAATGTTTAAAGTGAAATGATTTATAAGGTTTTATTATTTAATCAACCTGCACTGGATTTTTCACCTGCACTGATGGGAAATACCCATAATAAGAAGCCAAAGAATGAAATCTTGGTACAATTTTTACACAGAATTTTTCCTTAAACTCTGTGGATCCTCTGGAATGAAGGAGAGTCTAGTCAGAGATCTTAAACCTTGCCATTAGTTTTTTTCCCCCCAGATTATCCTTAAATTGATATACTCACTGTAGATAAAAATTAATTTTACTCTGTCAAAGAGCAATGAATATGAACTTGCTTGGATTTTTGTATTTGATAATTCCTTGGTCTCTCTAATTCTTATATTTTTTGGAATATGGATGCTCAAGATGATGAAATTTCTTCTTTAACATCTGAAGCAGATGAGAACATTGTCCCACCTTCATCTGAGATGAGGAATTTCTTTATAGAAGTAGTCTGATCTTCTGTTTCCCTCTTTAGCACGTCTGTCATGTCTTCATATCTAGAAATTAATTTTAATTTGCAATCCATATTCTCTACTTTTTTATGCCTGGATTGCCAGTTGCAAAGTTATTTTGGCCTTATTCAGTTTAAATCAATGGAACTGTATGTAAGTGCATTGCCTGCTGGCTCAGCAACACTGTGATGCATGCAAAAGGCAAGGAAGCAATGGTGCTGCTTTTATTAATGAAGTAATAAGGTATTATAATTGTGGTATATCAAAAGTGATATCTGTTTTGCCTTACAAGGCTCTGTAAGCAGATATGTGAATATACTTGTCTTTAAGATATATCTATAACAGATTTTATCTGATTAAAACGATGCAGTGCTGCTACTTGTTATTGGAGGGATTGTGAACTTATATACAGCTTTCATGTAATGTCACCCGTTTTAGAAAGAGCTGTTGTAATTTCCTTTTAATGACACTGTATTTTAAAACAGATTTTACTATCGGGATCAGGGAGAATTGTATTTTGTTTCAAGTTTGATCATAGATTATTGCCTATATTTTTGCCCATTAATTTTCTGTTGTTGCTTTAACTCAGTAATTAAACACCTCCACAAAAAACCCACCCTCTAGAATAATACAGAAATTATCCCTTTAATTGTTCTGATAAAGAATGTGACAGCTGAATTTAAATACAACCAAAATCTTCCTGCTAAAGTGTTAATGAAATTAACAATAAAAAAGTATAATGATTTCTCTTGGGATAATTACATGGGTAATTTAACAGCACATTTGGATAAAAACTGAAAGCATTTATGTGATATATAGTTAAACTTTTGTAAATGGTATATAGAAAATCAAAGGCTTTCTTATTGTCTTTCAAGTACAAAAGAAATCTTTAAAAATGTTGAATAGTAGCTCCTCTTAAAAAGTAAATTTATCTTTCATTTCTCTCATATTTTCAGTATCGCATTATTTATTGTCTCATATGGAGTGACTGTCAGATCATGCTATAGAAATACCATTTAATATACTTACTAGTTTCAAAGTGAATGTGTAGACAAATGGGTGTTCTCTTGCATAGCTCCCTGGAAAAATGGTTGTTGAGTAAGAAATTTCTATACAATATTTTCAGAATTTTAGCAATAAAAAAGAACAGTGTTTAACTGTAAATACTTGAATTTGGAGAAGAAATATGTGACAGTGACCTTCAAAATAATAAGCCACAATTTCAAATGTGAGGTGACTTCCCATTAATAATATAGGCATGTGGTATTGAAGATCTTTCGTACCTTTTTGACTCTTTGCCTGCCAGTTGTCAGACACTGTGATTGCCCCATGTACAGTAATCAAGATAATCTGGTAGCTTGTTGGGTTTTTTTGGTTTTGTTTTTGGGTTTTGGTTTTTTTTTGAGAAAAAGAATTCTTCCTGGGCATGTCTCTGCTGCACTGAAGCAACTGCAATTCACAGAAGGAAAAGTAGCTTTCTAGCTGGCCAAGCACAGGTTATTTATTACTTTCATTAGGTCATAGTCAGCACCTTAACCTCATCTGGAGACCAAGGGGCTTTCACAATGATCACAGAACATCTGATAAGCATATATACTCTGTTCATTAAGTGAATTGATGCTTTCCACAAGTGTAATTCTTCTAGCTGTTTTATATTACAGCCACAAGCTGAAACGTGTCTGCCAGCCCTCTCCCTCCACAGCCCCTGAACGTGGCGTCACAGAAACAAGCAGAAGCTCCCTATTCAGAATAAATCATACATATGACTCAGGCTAAGGCCAGATTCATATTTTTAGATCCAGCCTCAACTCTACTCAACATTAGTTGAAACATCAACCTATGTTGAGCAAAGACAAGAGAAAGACACATAATCATATGTCTTTAAATAGCCCGTGCCAACAGAAAATATCTCTCTTTTCTCTTTCCAATAACCTCCTAAAAAATTCCATGTGTGCCTTGAAGATTAGCAATAATAGAATAGCATTTTATGGGATTCCAGACATGAGACCTTTCCAGGAAAAAGAGTAATTACAATTACTGTGAGACAGTGAAAAATTAGACGCACTCTCAAAATTGGATGTATTAGACTTACAGAATTCTATTCACTTTTGACAGGATGTGCAAACAGACTAACATCTCAAGGACTGAATGTAGGTGAGAGACACAGCAGCAGTTCCCTGGACACTTGTTCTCCATGTGTCATAAAGAGATCATTGACCTCTGTCTATATAAACTTCAAACCAAGAGATAGATCCCATAGATCACCCTGGTCTATGACATACAGATATTTTCAAGTTAGGCTTGGAGATCATTCTCCAGTATCATGCCCGAAAGAGAATGGTTTAATACTAACCGATCTGAGTTAACCAGCTTCTGACTATAACTTTCTGAGCAAGAAAAATTCAGCAAGAGCCAGCTGGCAAATGATACTGCTTTTCTCTATTACTTTTCCAACAGGAAAGGTAGTGAGCCTAGAACAAGGTTTGCATGATGAGGCTTTTGTTGTTTTCATATATCTTCATTATTGCTAAACATTTCTGGTAGAAAATTAAGAGATTCGGAGGTATTAAAACCATGCTTTAGTTTATTTTGCAGCAACATAAAGTAGTTCCCCTTAGGCTTTTAAAAGTATAAATGTTGTCAATTCATTGTTTATTGATACTTAGATCAGTGAGGACTAAGTTCCCTTTGCAGTAACTGTGCTCCTTATACCATGATGTTTTAATTTTTCCATCACTTTATTTTAGTTGTATTTGCAAGTGGTTTTCCAGCCCTATTTAAAACAAACAAACAATAACAACAAAACAAACAACCAACCAAAAAAACACAAAAAACACAACAAACATTTCTTATTTCAGAAGAAATAAATCTTATTACTCTTTGTACCTCTAAGAATTATTTTTTTCTTACAATTCTGAGAAACTCATTTGTGTTCCCTCTGGCCTTGATAACTTGCAACATTTTTAGGTTTTCAGTTGAAAGTCTTCTGATCTTCAGTGTTGTGATGGTACTAGTACGTGTCATCTACTGAAACTAAGAGTGATGTATTTTTGCCTTGTGGTGGGTTAGCCCTTGGCTCG
>NW_010121031.1:0-8082 GCF_000699245.1 Pterocles gutturalis
CTCCTCATTATCTCTAAAAAGGTTACCATAGCCACTTCACTCTTTTAACACCCACTCTCCCAGAAAAATCAAGAAGCATTTGTAGAGAAACCCTTAAAACATGCAGTTTTGCCAGTTTTGTTACTGTTTTGAAATGTAGACCAGACTTTCCTGAACATCTGCAAAATTTCACAGACATGCCAAACAAAGTTCATCCAGTACAACATACCTGTTGTTTTGGCTTTGGCCATAAAGCTGGGTCAAACACAGCCACTTAACTATGCTTGGCATCCAGATTTTAGTTTTGTTTAAGCTTAGGATATAACACAACATTTAAAACATGTATGCTGACGAAGTTTTAAAAATAATGAAAGCATCTTCACATCTGATCTGCAGAAACTGTCTAGGTACATTGCTTTGTGTTTAAGGTTTAATTCTCAACCAAATTTTTTTAGTTTCTAGATCTGAAATAAACCACAACAGAATGTGTTACGGCAGATACAGACTCTTCTCCTGAAAAATTTACCCATTGTGAAAGACAGAAAGAAGAACACAGCTAGTAAATAAGCTAACTGTTGTTATAATTCTACAAAATTAATGATGAACCTAAAGGATCACTAGAACTAGAGCACCTCCCCTACGGGGACAGGCTGAGAGAGTTGGAGTTGTTCAGCCTGGAGAAGAGAAGGCTCTGGGGAGACCTTAGAGCAACCTTCCAGTACCTGAAGGGGGACCTACAGGAAAGCTGGGGAGGGACTTTTTACAAGGACATGCAGTAACAGGACTAGGGGTAATGGATTTAAATCAGAAGAGGGCAGATTCAGACTAGATATTAGAAAGAAATTTTTTCCTGTGCGGGTGGTGAGGCAATGTCCCAGGTTGCCCAGAGAAGCTGTGGATGCCCCATCCCTGGAGGGGTTCAAGGCCAGGCTGGATGAGGCTTTGAGCAACCTGGGCTAGTGGGAGGTGTCCCTGCCCATGGCAGGAGGTGGAACTAGACGATCTTTAAGGTCCCTTCCAACCCAAACCATCCTGTGACTCTATGAACTCACAAAAACAGTAACATTGTTCCTGACTTCTACATACAAGTTCTTTGCCTTTCAATTATAAAATTACAGTTGGGCTAATTTAACATAAAACCACCTGAAGCTAGTATAACTCACAAAAATAGTAACATTGTTCCTGATTTCTACATACAAGTTCTTTGCCTTTAAAATTACAGTTGGGCTCATTTAACATAAAACCACCTGAAGCTAGTATCTGAGCTACTGCTGTACGTAAATGGCAAATTCCCTACTCCACTGAGGACTGATTCACTATATTTTTTTCTCTGAGCACTCACTGACAGTTGGTATCTTCTCTCAAAGACAGCGGAGCAGACACAGGATTTCCACATCAATGTTTAAGTGTAAGATAAATTTGGTGTTTGTTGGTTATTGCAGTTACAGGAGCCTGCACAAGGAGAACGCTGCAGCTCGGAGGCCCATTTCCTAAAGAGTGTTTGTGCCAAAACACTGTCCCCAGCCCCATGAGCTGAGACCCTGTTTTGCTTTCAATCACTCTGGGTTGAAGATGCCAACTCAGAGTGATTGATATCTGGCAAAGGCAGGGTAATGCTGGTTAATGTCTCTGTGAAGTCACTTGCTGCTCCCCTGGAGTGACAGCCTCGCATTTAGCTTTAGATTAGTCAGGAAGTGGGTATTTATCAATGTGAAAGGCACTGAGCAGTTACACACCAGGCTTTCACACAGAGGTGACAGCAGCATGAAGCTCTTGGAAAACCCAGTGAAGCAGCACAGGGCAAAGAAATGAAGTAACCCTCACCTGCAGTGAGATCAAGACCATAGTAAAATGTAAGCCACTACACTGTAACTTCTGATTGCTGAGGATCAAATCCTCTTTTTCCTTTATTAAATATACAACATTGTTAAATGGAATAACTGACGTGGATTTCTTTGTGCTTTTCACAGTTTTCCTCATCTTTGGGATGAGACTTCAGTTTAATAACTTGTGTTCTGCTAGCTCAAATCCTGGCATTATGTAAATAGTCTCAAAAGCTACTGAAAAAAAATATTATTATTTAGGAAAAGGTTTTTTATTTTAGATAAACGTATTGGCAAGATTTCTGCTAAGCCAAACTACTGACTAAGAAAAATATTTGGGTAAAGGAACGTAACACGGTACTGTAGAGAAGACAGCCAGATTCCTAGTGAGTTGGGGAGAAAAGGGAAGAGCCTTTAAGTGGGGAATTCTGTGCAATATAAAACAAACAAAAATTTTTCTCCTGTGCCTGTCTGTCTTTCTCATAGAAGATGAGGTTGTAAGACTGAAAGAGCTCAAAAATTTCAGAACTGGATAGAAAAGAGCTTTTTGCATTGTAAGGAAAAAACAGTATGCAGGCTAATAAAATGGAGCACTTTAGTCAAACACAAAACAGGAGATGAGTTAATAAAATGTACATTGAAGTAATGACAAAATATATAAAAGAAGTTATTAAAGATAATGACAACCCAAGTTACCTAGATCACTTGGACCTCTAGAGCTGTGTAGTCTACTACGAGGGGGAAACATTGCTTCATCTTTCTATCCCTAAAGCAAAAGATCTAGGAACGACTGAGCAGGAGTGTGTCTGACCTCAACCACAGACAGGAAAGTTGAGCTGGTCTGGCTCAAAGATTGCTCTCTCCCTTTGAGAAGGCTGGCCAAAGACAGAGTGAAAGGGAAAGCTTCCTTGACAGCAGGGTTGGCACTAACTGTTTGACACTCAAGACCCTGCCCTGGCTGCTTAAGGGCCTCTTCATCAGGAAGGAATCTTCTAGATACTCTGTTACCTCCCCTTTACTTGTGGGCTATTCTCATTTTCACAAAGGGTTAAACTGTGTTCGCTCTGGTGAGCTTCTCAAACGGGGATTCTGTATGGAGAACTGCAAAGCTTGGGCCAAAATGACCTGTAGCTGTTCTGGACCCATAAATATTCCCCTTCTCAGCTAAAAGTCAGATTACTTCACTTATCCGATTGCAAAGGCCATCCCATGAATCCAACCAGCCCTCCTGGAGTGGTGGCTGCCTTTGTCACTGCATTTGAAGACCCCATTGGCACAACTGTGGTCTGACTGGTCTTTCAGACGTTACAGTAACACTGGAGAAAGGCAATATTAGCAAACCTTGCAGGCCTGCCTTGAAAGTATGAGACAGGCAGGAATTCAAAACAGCTTCAAGCAGCAGGGGCAGTCAAGGTGAAGGTCCCCGAGGCTCCTCTCCAAAAACACGACCTCTGTAAAGTTTTTTGAGCTGGTCAATGAACAGATGGTGTTGGTCTGACAGCAGAACCTGCTGCTTTGACCTCTGTAAATTTTTTTGAGCTGGTCAAGGAATAGACAGTGTTGGTCTGACAGCAGAACCTGCTGCTTCTGACAGTCACTTATCATCCAAATAAAACTGCAAATTACCACAGACCTTTTCCTGTTGAGTACCTGGTGTCAGAAAGGGTTGATCCTGCAATTATTTCCTGTGGTATGAGAGATGCAGGGCATTTCTCACAAGCCACTGCTGATGGGCAGATGTTACTACTACTGCTGTTGGGTACTGGGACTCTGGTACTGAGAGATGCAGGGCATTGCTCACAAACCACTGCTGATAGGCAGATGTTACTAAGCTTTTACTGCTGTTGGGTACTGGGACTCTGGTACATGGAAGCAGAATTGAAATGCTTTGGCTTTTCCAATTTTTTGTCGTGTAACTTTACAGATTCATATGGTGTCACAGAACTGACGCTTCACGGTTTGGTTCGTATTCAAAATTGCGAGAGGTACATTTACAGTATCATTTGCATCACTCTGAACTGTTCATTACTTGTTTGCTAGGATACATTGTATGCAGAATAGACTAAAAAAAATTATTATTGTACTGGCTCCATACAGATACCACACAGGCTGTCTCAGGAAAGTCATTGTACGCAGAATAGATTTTAAAAAATTATTATTGTACTGGCTCCACACAGATACCACACAGGCTGTCTCAGGAAAGTTTATTAGCAGGAAAAGTAGCTATTTACCTGTTCATCTTCACTGTCTGTCCCGCCTAAACTCAAAGAGCTATGACGCTGAACAGGGTTGGAGGACTGTGGGATAAAATAAGGAAGAGGGTAAGTCAAGGGAAGTATCACATTGAATTATCTGGGACTGGAGATCCAGTGCCAATTATGAGAAAACACAAGAGGAAAGATAAAGGAAGGGTCACCGAGTCCCTGCCTCTCATGGTAGGTTCCGTCTGTTCCTGGGAGATCAAACATAGAAGTAGAGGAGCTTTATCCTGCTATGAGATATGCCATGAAGGTTGATCACATGAGGCAATACATTTTATAAAGTTATTTTGGCTGACTGTTTTAAGATCTTCAAATTTACAAATGCTTACATGCTCACTCAAGTCCAAAATCATGCACCTGCTGTCAGAAGGCAGTTCCTAAGAAAGAAGATAAACCAGCCTTCTCTGAGTTCCATCAGAACCTGTCCTCCTCAGACGCATAGGATTGTCACATTCCTCTCAATTCAACTAATACTGCCCATGTTTTGAGCTATTTCATTCCAAAACCTGTGATTGCTTAAGATTCTCTTGCAGTCCCCCTTATTTTTGGTTTTCTTACTCGCTTTAAAACACCCAAAACCTCTTCCCCTTTCACAGGTGCAGCAAACTGCCGATCTTTCCAGCTTTTTGAAGGCGGAAGACATGGGAAGTTTGCTTGTGCAGTGTGAGTACCTCAGCTTGTTCTCAGACTGGAAGTGGAACAGTCGCAGTAACTCAACACTCACCCGTGAATAATTGCCTTTTTATGCTTTCTGCCATACGGACCTGCCAGGAGAGACTGCCTTGCCCAAAGGCACTGAGAGTTGTCATATCAACTGAATTTATCTCCTTTTTCCCTAATGACATAGGTCACAACTGTCCCAGCACTGGTATACATAAAAGCACAGAAAATTGTACTCAGAAGGGGTATTTGTAAGGCCACTTCCCTGGTATCCCTCACAGTGACAAGTCCACAACCCATCTAGGTAATTTGTTCTGGTTCTGACTGATCTGTACCATCGGACTCTATCACAAGCAAGCAAAAAGGTCTTCCCCTTCTCCAAGCAGATTTTAGCTTTTCTGTACAAGTGGCCACTACAGTGACACAGTGATTATACCTTGCTTGGTAAATCTGTCAGAACTTCATGAAGGGTTGAAATTTCGGGAGGGCTTCTAGGTAAACCATCATCTTCAGAAACAGCACCTGCATCTTCCAGCTTCTTTCCAGTTATAACAAGAGGAGGTGATCCGAGTCTGATGTTCTGCTGCAACTGAAGCTGTGGTTGAAAAGAATTTTAGAACACAGACTTTCAATGGCATTATTTATAGGGGATGTTTTGGACACTTTTACCCTAGTTGCTCCCATTAGGCATGCAGAATCTCTTAGTTAACAGTTAACTTGAAGAAACGGATCATTTACAGAAAATAGTCATTAATAAAGTTTATTTAGTTACATTCATCAAGGACCCATCATTAGAACTGGCTTTGGTACAAAATTAAAATCAAAATCAGTTTTATTCAGTAAGTTACCAAAGACAGACAATTTACAGCAGTTTAACTCAGTTTAAATTTAAAACTTTTAAAATTCCAGATTTAAATATTCTTTAAATAATTACATGTATCAGATGTCCCAAACAGTCACACAAAGCATTGTCAGCCGGCAGTTACCAACCCAGGTCTGTGTGTTCAGCTTTCCTTCACAAAGCCCTTACGAGTATTGAGAGCTTGTCACCATCCTCTGCTGCACAAGTAAGTAGCTGATGCCCACTTTTTATACAAAACAATTTAATTCAGTTTCTGGTCCACCCTAATGAATTGCTTTTTAATTTTCCCCAGCATCACATCCTGGTCTTGTCTACAGCAAGAATGAGAACAGTCGCCAGGAACCACTTTGTTTGTAACGGACTACGGGGATTCTTTTCCAAGATTGCACAAAAGAATGCTCTGGCAGGCCCAGACTCTAGAAAAATAAAGCAAAGTCTGCAGCCTCACAAGCAGACAGATGTTGCCTCAGACTAAAAAAGTTCAGATCTCAGGAAACACCATTACTAAAATTCTTGGCTGAAGTCTTTCGGCTATGTCAAAGCTGGAAAAGAAACAAGGTCTGAACATAAACTTTGTCCTTCAACTGAAAACATCTCAACTGAATATTCCCAAGATAAGTACGCAGACCTGTTTTCTCTGTTTCTTTGGTTATTAAACCAGACTGGGAAATTCTAGGCCTAACTCTGCTCTTCTGCAAGCTATGCATTCATTTATATCTCTCTAAAACAGATCTAAAGAGCTGCCACTCTTATTCAGCAAGATTCACTTGGAACGTCATTCCTACAGATCTAATAGCCACATAAACCAGAGTGGGAAATTCTAGGCCTAACTCTGTGGTCTTCTGCAAGCTATGCATTCATTTATATCTCTCTAAAACAGATCTAAAGAGCTGCCACTCTTATTCAGCAAGATTCACTTGGAACGTCATTCCTACAGATCTAATAGCCACACAGAGCAGCACAATGTAGCTTCCTTGCCCTTTTACCCACAACAATCAAAGAATTATCACCAATACGATCTGCAAAAGCAGGACTGATGACAAACTGCACGAAGATTGCAACATATGGGCAAAACAAATAAAACATACAACATACCTGTGCACTTTGTGGGAAGGAAAACAAAGGAAGTAAATTTTGCTTTTCTCTCTTTTCACAACTTCCCATCTTTGATTTATTACATTTATTACATGCAGACAGCAAAGTGTTGTGGGGGAAACTCTGAATTTAGTGTCTGTCTTCTACTGGTAGAAGTTAATTTTACATTGCTAAGAAAATAACAGCTTTTATTAGTGCTTGGCTTTTATTCTGACAAGAGTCACACTCACAGAAACAGGCTGTCTTTTATGGCTATAAAAATAGTGCTGGCAGTATGACATTACCACGCAGGATGATGCACGGATGAAGAGAGGGCACAGTGGGCTGGAGATAGCATGAAAAGAGCTTTTTTCTCCCCAACAAAGTTCTGTCATATATAAACACAATTTCTCCTGCGGCTCTTATTGTTATGCAAAACATACCCTGAACTGAAGCTTAGCCTGGTTTATAGTCTTACAGAGGAACAAATCCCTCTGTACATCTTCTATTACTTAACATGTGATGCAATTGTGTTTTGCAACATGAAGCTCACACTGAGCAAAGGCAGCATTTCAACAGCCTTTGGTGGCCTTATCAACGGTTTGTTTTCAGTCTCTGGAAAAACCTTAAACTTTTATCTCAGCGCTCTGAGCTGGGCAGTTGTTTGAATGCAATTAATATAACTGACAGCTGATAGGGGAGCTGTCAAGGAAGGTTCAGTATGTGCCTTGGAAGAAGGAAATGACCTGGCAGAATACAGTATCCTTTGCTGGCAGAGAAATGATATAAATAAAGCTGTCACTAAAAGCGCCCTGACATATCCATCATCCCACACACTTACACAGCTGCTGGTGCCAGTATGTACAGTGAAAGCATCAGAGCCAGAATTACAAAAAAGAATAACGTATAAGGAATGTATGAAGACTAACAGCGTAAGGGACACGCTGCAGTTTAAGCGAATGGCTTTAACCCAAAAGCAGTAGCTATTTAATAAAGAATGGGGATCCCATTGGAAGAGGACACGTTCACTAAGGAAAGTTTCCAAGAGTCTGAGAACTGGATTCATGTCACTCACGCTGAGACCTGGGCCAGGCTGCAAGCACCAGGACTGCTAAAAGATGCAGCTTCCAAGCAGCAGAACAGATCCAAAAGTAATAAATCTGGCGTTGGACGCTTTAGTCAACAAAGTCTTAAGGCACACAGCAAAGGAATCAAGCAGCTTAAGAGACAGCTAATACAAAGCAGCACCATAAATGGGGGGATGATGCTCTCACCTGCAAAGTTTTCACTCTTCCAGGTATGTTTTCCTGAGACAACATGTCATGTGCCACATTTCCTGGTGCAGGCTCAAAAATGAAGACGCTGTCATGGGACAAGGCTTTGTTTCCCATACTTCCTTTGGGCCTGGGAAGGAAGAAGAGCG
>NW_010121031.1:8093-14042 GCF_000699245.1 Pterocles gutturalis
CAGCCTCTGATGCTTCCTTGCACTACTTCACCAGGGCAGAGGGATCATAAGGAGACCAGGGTGGGATGCATCTCGCCTAACTTCAGATTTCTGCATGTTAGCTGTCTACGGTAGTCACTGCAAGCTCCTTTTACACTCAGAAGGAGGAAGAAGCACTTTTTAGGATGCTGACTGAACACACGCATCTCTTTTCAGGTGCACTCATCATCTGCAGTGAACACACAGGCTGATCTCTGCAGACTAGAGAGGGAGCCCAGGGTGATTAGGTCAGATGCTGAGATTTCGTTGGATGCCTGCCACCCTGAGGGATGTCTACAGTGCAGAGGGCGGCCACAGGAGGTCCACGGCCTCCTTTGGTGTCAATGTGCCCAGCACGAGACATTCGGGACACAACTTTTGCAGCCTGGTGTGGGTCATACCTGCAAAAGATTGTGGATTATTTTCCGCCTTCTTGCAAATGCAGGCACGGCATTAACAAATTTGATTCAAATCCTCTCGGGTCCAGCAATAAAAGCAGTTCTGTTCACTTGTATCATGAACATCGCCAGATCCCAAGCACATTAAAAAAATGTAGATGGGACAAGTGTCCACAGCCACAGTTACCTATCCATGGCCAAGTTAAAGTACCCAGGTGAGATATTCCTGCCCGGCTTCTGTGCTCACAGGGTGTTTAGCCCAGTGCTAACTGAGCTGTAATCAACGGAGATTGATTGGGGTTGGACTATTGGTTGTGCAGGGCAAACTTTGCACTCGGGTGGCATGACAATGAATGCTCCAAATCTTTTATTCCAAAGTTCCACCAGTGCAGGCAGGCAGTGTCTGAACATTACTTTGTCCTGAAGACCACAAAGATGGCCTCTACCAGGATTTCATTCTAGCATTTAACTGGAAAACAACAGAGCAGACTCTGATGTTGTTGGCTGCCAGCCTTGTAACCCACAAGCTACAAGGATTCCTTGGCTCAACTGCCACACAGGCAATGCTCATAGCCACTGAAAGTTTAATTCCGGATAAAAAGGGATGATTAGGAACAGAACTCTGACAAGGAAAAGCCAGTAAGCCTAACACTCTTCAGCAAGGAAATCAAATAGAATAGATCTCTGTTATTTGCCTAACCCCAGATTCTCTCTTTATTTAGAAGAAAATGCTGAAAGACCATGAACTTTCATAAAGTAAACATACCACGTAAAAAATTACTCTTTCTCATCTCCTGCACCTCCCTTTACATCTCTGAAGACAACATCACCTTTGTCTGCTTGACTAACCCTCCTGTGGCCCCAAAGGTGCAGTCAATCAGTATACAGTTATGCTGAGTCTCACAGTTATGCTGAGTCTCACAGTAGGGCCCAATAATTTTGCTCTGTGTTTACGTTGTGTCCAAGACAATCTGAGCTCTTTCTCCCACAGCACAGCACAGCTTCCTCCCTTTATATGTAATAGTGAAGGCCTGCATTACTTTGTAGTCCTTTTTCTGTGTTTGATTTTAGAGTTCTTTTCATCATGAAATACACTCTCTGGGCAAGACATGATTTTACTGCATTCAGAAAGACAATGTCAGGGAACTTCTATTTACTGTAACGTATAGTCATTATTAATTGGCACGTTTTACTTACTGCAAAGAATGTCTGTGCATTAGGATGCATTAAACTTTTTAATTGGGGATTTCCTCACTTCCTTTACTTGGAATTCTTTAGCAATAAGCGCTGAGGTTTTCTTGTTCTTGAGACTGCCAGTACAAAATCTGTTTCTTTCTTTTTCTCTCTCTGTGTACATACCATACACTTTTGCAAGAGAATTACTGTATTTTCTTCTGGCAGTCACAAAAAGAGCACTGGATTAAATACAGAATTACCTGCAGCTTTAGAACAGATGAATCTCTTATGTGCAAATATACATTCATGTGTAATTCCAGGCAGTGTATTTATATTTGCACTGACGTTAAAGATGCACTGTTAGCTAAACCCCCAGATGCTTGAGCCACTGTATCTCCGCACAGATTCCCCTACAAAAATGCTCAATTCATTCGTTTGTATCAACACTGGAGCTGCCATGACTGAGGAAATTATGGGATTCTATGGCCAACAATAAAGCCACTCCTAAAGTCATCACAGCCTGTGCTATCTTCTACTTCATATTGCTGAAACGTCACTCATTTCTTAGTGTTTGAGGTGGGGGGAAGGAATGTGAAACAACTCTTTCAGGCAGCCGCTCTCTCAAAAACTGCAGCCTGCCAAAAGAGTGAGTGTTCATCACAAAGACCAGGACAATTTTACATATCGTTCCAGCAGTTTCTCCTGCTCAAAGCTTTTTAACTGGAATAAGACTATTTGGGATTCATTTTTCCTCTATGTAAGCTCTTCTGTCCTTTTGATGATACAGAACAGAAGTCACCATGCTTTAAATTTGCCATCAAGGATTTTCCATTTCCATTCAAAACTCATGCCTCTTGGAAGATAAAGAGGCAGTGGGACATAACGCACCCCTCGCCTGCACAGATGCCCAATCCCATTGATTCCCTCCAGCCCTTTGACATCTGGGCACATCCCTTCATCTGTTACAATAAACTTTTGGCACATCTGGGGTTTTGGTCTCTGGTTAGTATTCAGCAAAGTTAAAGTTTAAAAAAGATTATATGGTTTAAAAAAAAGAAAAAAAAAAAAAAAAGAAGGAAAAAAAACCGGAGTGCTTCTGCCTCAAGAACAAACAAACAGCACCATTGTTCTAGGATTGGTTTTGAAATTCTGCATGCCAGAAATTGCAAAGCTCTGGGCCTTGCTATAAACCCTTCACAAGTTGTATTTCCACTGTCTTTCAGGATCAGATCTTCCAAAGGATTGTGTCGTTCAGTCTCTCTAGGTACTTATGCAGCACGCTTATGCTGTGCAGATAGCACAAACATACCCTCTAATTTTTTTGGATAGTCCATCTAATCCTATCACTAAGGGAAAAAACAGAAGGGTTTTCCTCGCTTCCTGACCTCTGATCTTGCAAAATAGTTCATAATCACTGGAGGATAGTGCTGAGGTAAACAGCAATTGGACTTGAAGGACTCGGTTAAGGGCAAGAGAAAGAGTTTGTATCCACTCTGCTTCTGGAGCAGACAGCTGATTTTAAGCCAGATCCCTCCTATGGGCTGATGGGGTAAACTCAGCCTCAGATTGGGTTAGCTGAGTCACTCTAATTCCCCTTACCCCAGGGGACCGGTGGTGTGGTCACTTACTCTGTTACTGTTATGCTAACAAACAAAATAAAGAGATTGTTGTTGCATTCCCAGATCACTTCCATGATGCAGTTGCACACAACAGAGAGAGTGGGGAAAGGTGGGGCAGGGAGGCACAAGCACGCGTGAGAAAGTAACATCTATAAGCTGTTCCACCAAACAAAACGCAGTGTCCAGCACCACCAAATGCCTCACTTGATGATTCAAAGCATTTGGCAGCAACACCGATTTCAGCATGTCCCACTCTAGTCACCAATTCGTGCCCTCTGCCAGTGTCACACCTGTCCAAAGCCACCTTCAGCCAAACACTGCAAACCACGGGATGTGGCCGGTGTTTTGTCACACTTTGTCAGTCCACAGCTCCACAACCCGAGGCTTGGGGTAATCCAAAGAGAGGCCTGACTGCGTAGCTAACAGCGGAGTATGAGGAGGGTGGGGAGCTGGAAAACAGACAAATTATATGTTGCCAGACACCGATCCATGACACCCCTGGTGAGAGACACAGAATCATAGAATCATAGAATGGTTTGGGTTGGAAGGGACCTTAAGGATCACCAAGTTCCAACCCCCCTGCCACGGGCAAGGACATCTTCCACTAGACCAGGTTGCTCAAAGCCTCATCCAGCCTGGCCTTGAAAACATAACCACATTCAGAGGGTTGTCCCACCCCAGATTCAGTCAGAGACGTGCAATGGAACTGTTGTGTAGCTTGATGGTCTAAGGTTATCAATGAAGCAGCGTTAGCAGTGCAGGCTAATAGCTTGTATTACACTAACAGAAAAAAGGACAAGTTTTTGAACTAACGTCATCCAGGGATCTGAGAATTGCTGTGGACACACCTTAAGGACTTGCAAACCTCACTCACAGCCATTCAGGGGTAGCTGACACAAAACTGGAGGCCTTCAGTTGTTATCTATACCTAAATGACTATGTAAGAAAGTTAGAGCAGCAATCACATATTGATAATACACCAAAAATACTTCTTTCCCTTTGCCCCAGCCATGACAGAGGGCACTATTTATGCTAAAAAATAGCAACTCAACTTCTCGTACTGTTAATACACCAAAAATACTTCTTTCCCTTTACCCCAGCCATGACAGAGGGCACCATTTATGCTAAAAAATAGCAACTCAACTTCATACATACTCTCTGTACTAGCACTTCTCAATCATCATCCTCTTGGAACATGTCTGCTGAGCAGACCTTCCAGGACAGATTTCAAACACTAAAACCAATCAAAACAATCTGGTCTATCTGCAGTTTTAAGACTCAGAGGTTGGATCACCCCTGCCCCTGGCTGCCCTCCCCCTCCTCTCCAGGCTGGCTTTTGAAGCACTAGCAAAGAAAGAGGAAATTCCTGGAATTCCTTCATCAGCATTAGGGCTTGTTTTGCACAAACTTGGACAGAGGTTGCTCCTAAGAGGCCAACTCATGCTTTCATCCTACTGCTGTGAGAGGTCCACTTTTATTTATTTATTTTCCTTCCCCACCAGCTTACCCAGCCTCCTTCGGTGAATGAAGCGCAGTAGTGTCGAGCACAGAGATGCTGACATCGCTGCTGGACTGGCTAGGTTTTAAATTACTCTCCCCGTTGGGAGGTGGAGGCTCTTTCCTTTTCTTCTTGGCAAAGAAGTTCTTGAAAGTCTGAAATTTGGATTTTTTCTTTCCTGTAACATGAGAAAAATGAAAATTTATGGAAGTTGGAGGTGTTGGTAAGCTTGGAGAATGTTATCTCTTAAATACTGGAGGAAGCCTCAAAGCTAGAGCAGCCCGTTCAGTTGTAGTCAGCTCCTTTGTAAATAATTCAGTGCTGGAGTCCAGTGAAAGGTGAAGCTGCAGTTCTTACATTTGCTGCCTATAAAGCAACATGGGCATTAAGCTGACAACAGTGGTGCCTACTTACGTTCCAGTTTATGAAAAATACACCTTGTATAGAGAATGTATCTACCTACAACAGAACAGTGATCCTGCTAATCATACTTGATATATTTTCAATTTAAAAAATTAATGTCAACGTATTTAACTCTTACTGTTCTTTACTTAGCTCAGTTTAGTTCTGCTTTCTCTTTATTCAGTGTCGTAAGGAGACACCACCGGAAGGATATTCAACATTTGGCAAAAAGATTGAAAATGGCATAAGAATTCATAAACTGAAATAAAAATATCTGCTTCCACATTAAACCACTGCCCCAAAACAAAATCAGCAACTCCCCCAAGGACAATGGAGCAAACTTAAGACACTGCCCAGCAGGACATGAAACCCCCAAACAGAGCAGCCTTAAGAACACAATTAGAAAACTGTTAATCTGATTTCATATTTTCCATTCTCCAAATGAAAACACAAAAAGAACAAAATAAACCATAGAACTGACTTCTTTAATTTTTAATAACCTAAGATACTTTAACATTCTTATGTATACTTTCTTCCAGCACACAAGTGCTGCATTTTGTCACTGACCCTTACATTGAGGGGTCAGTTTGGAGTGGTCTGGGCCAAACTATTGTACTAGAACTCCTGTGACTGACTTAAATACATATGCAGAGCAATAACATCACGCGTATCTGAGCCAAATTAATTGTTCAATTAATACTTTACAGCAGTTGGCATAACAAATGCCCACAGCTGGAGGATTCCTTCATAAGCAAGGCATTATTTCAACACAATTATTGTCTTCTCCCAGCAATGATTTAGTCGGCGATGCTCTGTCTCAACGTGTGCTCTGTACGTG
>NW_010121032.1:0-2223 GCF_000699245.1 Pterocles gutturalis
GCATCGGCCCCCAAGAGTGCGGGACCCCCGGGGCCGCGCGCTCCCGCCGCTCCGTTTGCGCAGGGAAAGGTGTGGGGACCCCCCACTCCCCCGGGCTCACGGGGACGCATCTCCTGGCCCGGCGGGGAGTGGGCTTGAGTCTCTGGGCTGCCATCGGTCCCTGCTCCACACCAGGACAGGAGCTGCTTTTCATCGCGGAGCAAGTCTGAAGTAACCGGGGAAGAGGCAGGAATGGAGATGTCGTCTCTCCCAGGAAATCCCTGCGGAGAATGTCCATGCAGCACTGCACACTGCTGTGCTCGGTGTGGGGAGCTGTGCGTTTGGAGTCCCTGGCACCGAGGGTGAATGCAGAGATGATAAAATTGCCACTTCCCCAACAGCCTCAAGTCCTGTCCATAAAATAAATCTGTCATGCTCTGCCCTTTGCAGGTCCCTGCAGCTCTTTGCTTAGCTGTGGAGCCAGGAGACCCACAGGCTTTTACAGCTCCATTCCACAGGTGAGCAGAGAGCACAGCCCTGCAGACCACAGTGTGCTGTGGACCTCTCTGGACACCCCAAGATGGTGTGAGGTGTGGGGACCCCGAAGATATGACAGTGCAGAACAGACACAAGGCAGTACCCATGCCCTGCTGCAACTGTCCTGATTTGTGTTCTCCCTGACTGCAAGATGGCAAGGGCTTAGTGATATGAGGCAGGTGCCACACCATCAAGTTTGGAACATGTGGACAAAACTTTGGGCTATTCCTCTCCTTGGGGGCCTGCCTTCACCCACTGCCTCCTGGGACCCCTAAGCTTCTTGCTTCTCCCTCCCTGCCTTCTCCTTTTCTGGCTCCGTACATCACCCATCTGAGAGGGGATGGCCAAGCAAATTAGCGGTTAGGACACTCTGTGGGCAGCATCCTTCTGGCTCCTTTTCCCATGGCTGTTGGGGGTGAACTTGGCAGATGAGGGATCAAAGCCTGACCTTGCTACATGAGTCACTCAGTCTTGCCTGATGCTTGCCCCCATGATATTCCCTGTGTGTCCTTGCCCAGTGGCTCAGTTCCAACAGAAAAGACCCCTCAGTGGACCCTAATTGGCTCAGCAGGGCCCGGCAGCCTCTCCAGCCCTTGCCTCCCTTCCTGACCACAGTTATGAGGCTTGTTTTGGAAAGTAATTGCAAAACAGAGAGACAAAACCAGCCCAACATGGGTTTACCAAGGGGTCTGGCATCCTCTTAAACAGGGCCCTGGCACTGAGGTCAACGAATATCAGTAGAGGCGTGTGTGCTCTTTGTGCCTGTGCAGCAGCATGGGTTTGAGCCAGTTGGCTGGCAGTGGGATGTGAGGAACACCAGCACTGGGCGTTTGAGTGCTGCTAGTGAAGTGCTATTGTGACACTTGGGTTGAAACTCTCCGCATTCTTGTTCGCCAGCACACTCCCACCATCTCTCTAGTCCTTCACAGCACAAGCACTGATCTATATATAAAAAAAATAGTGTCTCCTCACACTCCTGTTTTGGGGCTGAGTGGAGGCGGCCAGAGACAATTTTTCCCCCTTGTGACAAGGATGATGAGGCAGTAGCACTGACCACCCAGCTTGCTCCTCACTTGCTGTGAAATCTGGGCAGCAGCATGCAGGCACTTGGAGAACAAATGCACTTTGTCCTGTGGGACCAGAGCTGCTGCGCTCCTTCTGGGGCACAGCTTGGAGACTTTCTGGGTGTGCAGATACAAGTTCACTAGCGCATCCTCACTGCAGGTACAGGGGCCATGGGCTGCGAGGCAGAATCTCTCAATGATGCTGTGGGTGCACACGTAACAGAGTGTGTGTGAACACATGTGCCTATGTCCTTCATGGGCTGAGTTTGCCAGACAGACAATTTAGGACTAATTCTCAGCCCTAAAAGGTACCTCATGTATGTAAAGTAGCAATGAGAATTCCCCCGTATGGTATAATTTTGTCTGAACAGCAGCAGAGTATCACAATGGATGCCCCCAACAAGACAGTATTAATATTCTCCAATATACAGTGGCGTCTGCTGCAGACCCTGTGTACCTTGCAAAGCCCAGTGGGGCTCTCAGTGCACTTGAGAGTCATTATGCCACATCCACATGCAGAGATAATCCCTCCTTAGTTGGGCATTTTTCTAATTTAGTGAGAAATCATTATGGCAAATGCTCTGAGTGTCATTTTCAAGGGCTCCGAGGTTGGCCAAATTAAAGTAATTTTGCTGTGGGAAGA
>NW_010121032.1:2235-5540 GCF_000699245.1 Pterocles gutturalis
AAAGCGAATGTCATAACACACCAATTTTCAACTTTCTATCTCTGGTCATTTTGAAGGCAGGTTTCTGAAAGTTACTTAAGCATTTTAGTATCTAAAATGCCTGGTGTCTCCTGATTGCGAAGGGAACCACATTTGCAAATTCACAAAGAGAGTTTGAATATTTTCCAGCATGTACTTTTCTGAATGTATTTCTGTCTAGAAGCTGAATTATTTCTGGCCTAGCATCCACAGATGAGACTCTTCGGATGCTATTGAGGCTTTAAAGTCTGTTTGCCAGAGGAAAGGTAGCTATCCTGGCAGGGGAAGGAGGACAGAGGATGGTGCTGGTGTTCGAGGCTCCCTTTTCCACCCATTGGCATTGCTGAGTATGGATGTCCCACATCCCATCCCATCACATATGCAGCCACCCGCCCTTCACTAGTCCAGGCACAAAATGTGAACATGAGGAATTATGAATACCTGGAAAAAACAAATGTTTGGAATGAAGAATATTTTCAGCAGTGTGTACTTACAGCTATCACATCATTAATTTACATTATCTGGCTTTTCTATTTATATGATTATGATTTTTATCTCTAGACCTCATTTCATTTCACACAGAGGCTGCATTGAATAGATTTACGGTTGAAAGCATGTATTGTTATTTTAAGAGTTGTTGCTCTTAACCATAAAACTAATATTATTAACCCAGGAATTTCATAGTTCAGTTTATCTGCAGTTAATGTATTTACACAGTGTCAGCTCTGAGCTGGCCCCGTGGATCTGGAATAGTATTTGGAGTAAACAACCTGCTTCTGCTTTGAAATAACATTACGTTATGGATAGCTGGGTGTTTCTTTCACTCTTGTTTACTTGGAATGAATCTTACCTATGAATTTACTGGGATAACAAGGCTTCATTTTTAATCCTTAAGTTCCTGAATGAGGCTATGAAATTTGATTTTGTAGTGGCGATATCATTTTATCTGTGAATATGATTACTTTAAAATATAGGTGGATGTTAACTAAAGACCCTACACAAAATGGTTTTGTATGATATTCCTAATGATTTGAAGACAGGTACATAAACACTAGCTATCTCTCAATTACATCAATTTTGAAAGTGTTTTTGCTATGAACACAAAGTACTCATTTATCGGGATATAATTACGCAAGATCAGGAGATCTCCTAGGATACTGACACTAATGATGACAGCAAATGGCTGTGCCTGTTGCTTAGTGTGGCTGCAGCTAGACAGGAGCAACTGCCTGCTGCTGGACAGCTAACTCCTCTGGAAACATCCTATATACTCTATATACTATATAACTCATATATACTCTAGTACATAGAAATTTTTGAAAAAAACACCAAAAAACCTAAATGAAGTAGTAGAAATTATCATAAACAGGAGAAAAATCTTAATTCTTAATTTTGGTGTATTCCCTTTCTCATTTTGCTGCAACTTTCTCAAATTTCTCTTCTCCCTCTTGATATTTTCTATTAGGCTTGCTCCCAACAAAGAACACGTGGAAAAGAGCAGATTTTCATTATATATTTATTACCAGTCTATATAGACCAAATAGGAAAAACACATCAAAAGAATCTCAGGATGGACCAAAAATGTGCCTTGGAGACAGTCACTCCTGTCAGACCTGTGTCTATTCTCTTCCTCAGCCTCAGATTTCCAGTTATTAAAAGTATTAGAATCAGTCACAGGCTACTAATACATTATTGTATGCACTTTGCAGCCAGACGGGTAGGGGTTTCCATGCTTAAACATAGGAGTACACTAATATTTTAGATCTTGGGTGAGAGTATTTGGTCTGGATTGGCCTCCAGCTGCTGCGCCAGAAAGACCTGGGTCAGCTGCAGGGAGGTCCTTTCTGCCAGTCTGGTGAGTATATCAGATACCCTAGCACATATAAAATAGCATTGGGCATATCCAGGCACATGAAATGGTTCTTGACAGGAGAATTTACACCTGAAGCACAAGATGAGTGGAGAGATACAGACAGGATGCTGGAGAGAATATGTGGTAGCAGTGACTGCTGATGCAAATACATCTGTATGTATCTTGATTTTAAAACATTTAAATATCCTGTATGGAGGGCCAGCTGCATTTACTTGACTGATCCTGGCCTGGGTGGGCTACAAAACTGTGCAGTGTCTTGGATCACATTTGTTTTTTTAAAGAAACCTCTTTCCAGTCAATGCTCAGGTATGTACCAAAGAATAGGAGACGATCCATGTAGACATGGAAGATGTGCATATGGGTGCTTGGGTGGTTTGTAGTGCATGAAGTGGAGCAGAAGAATTAAGCATGGTATGGAAAAATGTATGTTTGTGTGTTGTTTGGGTTTTCTTTAAAGTCATATTGATTTTGCACTTATCATGATGTAAACCTGGAGGAAATCTACCGGAACCAGTAACTCTGGGCAGAAAACATCTCCACAAGCCAGGTGGATGTGCGGGGCTGAATCAGGCAGAGACGCTGTTATCTGAAAAGTGACACAAGTACGTGCCTGGGAACCATCTCATTCAGTCTGCTCTCTGACCTTCTCACTAGACAAGACTCTTTCAGACCAGAGCTGCCTCTTTGCTGGTGTCCACATCTTGATGAGTGTGCAAGGGGAGGCAGAGTGTCAGAAGGGCTTCTTGCCTGCAACGGTTGCTAATAGGAGGGACAACTGGGATGATGAGGATGCAGAAGGTGATGGGCACATGTCTTACCTGGTAAGGGTGTCCCAGACCTGTTCCAAGGTTGTACTGGAGTAATTAACTCCATTATTTTGCTGACTTGGGTCATCTTTAGTCCATGTTGACAAAAGCGTACTTGGCTTGAAGGGGGACACAGCACACCACCTGATCCTGCTGCTTTGCTACAGAGCAATATTCAGGTTGGATTCTGTGCCAGTGCCTGCAGGTATTCAATTCTCAGTGCTGGAAAACCCACCAAGGCTTGTTATGGACTTTACACACACAAGTGAGGAGTTGAGTTTTCAATGAAGAGTGTGAATAGCCATGTAAATAACCATGGGCAGCATCTGAAGAGGGTAGACACCCTTGGTGTTTACCACTAATTTTTGCTTGTGTAATTTATCATCTAAAATAATTATATTATAAATTGGGCTTGGAACAGCTAGATTCAAGTTGTGAGCCACACCTTTTTTGTCTTTTAAAACTCTTTCAATAACTCTCCTTTTGGTTATGTGTTTATCTGTTTAGCTTATGATGAGCTATCGCAGTGCAGCACAGCACACTGGCCTTGTTTGAATTTTACCTTAGCTCTAGTTCTTCTATGGTTTACAGGTTTCTCTACTTGGATG
>NW_010121033.1:0-2215 GCF_000699245.1 Pterocles gutturalis
AGGAGGGACACAGAGGGGAAAATGGCCATGTTAACTCTGGAACCTAATGATGGCTGGCCAGAAATTGGAACCTTCTTCCCCTGTTAACTCTGAAACCTAACGATGACTGCCCAGAGATGGAAACTTCCTCCTTCCCCTGCTGTTAACTCTGAAACGTAATGATGGCTGCCCAGATTTGGAAACCTTCCCTCCTCCTGTTAACTCTGAAACCTAATGATGACTGGCCAGAGATGGAAACTGCCTCCTTCCCCCTTCTGTTAAGTCTGAAACCTAATGATGATTGTCCAGAGGCAGAAACCTCCTCCTCCCTGTTAACTCTGAAACCTAATGATGGCTGCCCAGAGGCAGAAACCTCCTTCCCACCCCATTAACTCTGAAACCTAACGATGCCAATCTGAATCCCCTCCCCAGGCAGGTCTCCTCACTTGATCTCATTGGCTGCCTCCTCCTGCCCATCCCGTTTTTTCCTCCGGTAACTGATGACCCTCCGGGTGAAGAAAACGACGGTGGCGATGGCGCCCAGGGAACCCAACACGGCGCCAGCGATGACGGCTTTGGTGCTCGCTGCCGAAAAAAACCAGAATGGTGGCACCAGGGCGGTTTATTACTCTGGGGACGCCCCAGGGACATCACGGGGACCCCCCCCCGGGCCTCCCAGACACGTACTCACTTTGGTGCACCTCCAGGACGATGCTGCACTCAGCTGAACCCACCCGGTTCTCGGCCACGCAGACATAGAGTCCCGCCATGTCCAGGGAGAGGTTGGTCAGTTTGAGGGTGCCCCTGGCCCGGTCTGGGGGGGGGGGAAAATTGGGGTGCTGACCCACCGCACCACCCCCGTGTGCCCCCCTGAACTCCCTGTGTGGGTGCGGGCAGGATTAAGGGGATATTGCCCGGGATTGGGCAGGATTAAGGGGATTTTCCCAGGATTGGTCAGGATTAAGGGGATATGGGGCAGGATTAAGGGGATATTCCCCAGTATTGGGCAGGATTAAGGGGATTTTCCCAGGAATGGGCAGGACTAAGGGGATATTCCCCAGGATCAGACAGGATTAAGGGGATATTTCCCAGGAATGAGCAGGATTAAGGGAACAATCCTGGGATTAAGGGGATAATCCCCTGCCTACACATTCTGGAATGGTCCGAATTGAGGCTCCAACACCGAAAACACCCCCCTGGGAATTTCTCCCACCCCCCCACCATGTCCCCTGGTGTCACCTTACCCTGTGCGGGTGGGAAGAAGACCTGCAGGGTTGGGGACATCCGCTGCCACTGGAACATGGGTGGTGGCTTCCCCTTGGCAGACCCACAGCTCAAGGTGACATTGGCGCCCACCGCCGGGTCCCCATGCAGGTGGCACGTGGGGGTGGCCGGTGGCACTGCGGGGACATTGGTTAATCCCATGGGGACGTCACCAGGGGAGGTCCCAAGGGGGGTGGCGGCACCTTACCGAGGACGGTGAGGTTGATGACGGCGACGTTCTTGCTGGCGCTGGCAGCATCATCCACCACGTTGACAGTGCAGATGTACTGGCCAGTGTCACCTTCGTGGGTGGCGTTGATGACGACAGAGACGTTGTGGTTGACGACTGGGTAGAGGAAAGCCACACGGGGCTTCAGCGGCGTCTCCTCCACCTTCACCACCCCGTCCAGGTAGGTCAGAATCTGTGCCGGCAGTGGGGAAAAGAAATATCTTCTGGTCGTGGGTTCCATGGTCACCTCCCATCATGGGCACCAGGAGCAACCCACCATCACGGTCACCTGCCATCATGGGCATCTCCCCATGGTGGTCACCATGACCTTCACCCCATCATGGGCACCATCAGCATCCTTCCATCATGGTCACCTCCCCATGGTGGGCACCATACCCTTCATCCCATCATGGTCACCACCTCATCATGGGGACCACGAGCATCCCCCCAACCATGGGCATCTCCGCATGGTGGGCACCATGAGGTTCTTCCTGTCATAGTCACCTCCCATCATGGGCACCATGAGCATCTCCCAGACATTGCCACCACCCCATCATGGCCAACACCCCACGGTGGTCACATCCCATGGTGGTCACCGTGAGGGGCCCCCCAACCATTGTCACCTCCCCATGGTGGTCACCACGAGCATCACCCCATCACAGGCACCTCCCATGGCGGTCACCACGACCTTCACCCCACCATGGCCACCACCCCATGGTGGTCACATCCCATGGTGGCCACCAC
>NW_010121034.1:0-5281 GCF_000699245.1 Pterocles gutturalis
TCTGTCTCAGCTGAACCCAGGACACCTTGGCATAACAATTACTGCCAAGGAAGTTACCATGCATAAATCATCATTTAGTTGTTTTATGAACTCTGGATATGCAGGCAATGCGATAAAAGTACCTGAAAACTTATTTGCCTGAAATATATTTCAGACTGTAATGTAGACTTTTATTTAGTCTAATTTACTTCACATTCACAACTCAGCATCAGGATTTTATAATCTTCCTGGTACTGCTGCTTTACTAAATAAGTCATTATCAGGCACAAAGGTTTTAGTTTCAGTTGAAATAGTGAACTCTAAACCATCACAGCAACAGCATTAGGAACCTACTGCCTAGAGCAATTTGAGGTACAGATTTCTGTCTTATGTTAGAGGCAAATTTAAGATTTCATCCTTTGTTAAATATATGTTAGAAATTTTTTTGGTTTTAACATCTTTCCATCTGAGAGTAAGCCAAAACCTTTGCCCCATTTGCTACATTTTCATTAAAAATACAAGGCAGTTAATATCAAAAGTGGTATTGCAGGCAGGTGCACCCCGAACACACGTGCAGGCCTGGGTATACACAGACACACAAACACCCTCTGTTCAATGCATTTCTGGAATGAAAGACATTTCTTTGATACATGGCAGTAAATAGTGAATAAAGTTGTACGACCACGATCACTTCAGTCTACAATATGCTCTACCTCACAGTAATTAATGACACTGCAGGTACACTTCAAACGTATCAACCGGCGTTTCGTATTCCCCCCCCCGCGTGGTTTACAGTGTAGTACAAAAGTCATGATACAACAGCCAGTAACAGCCAAAATAGTGCACACTTTCTAGAAACAGACAAACAGATAAGCTTCCTGGTAGTTTTTCTACTCTTGCAACACCAAAATGGCACTAACAGTATCTTGTTTTAAATGGTGAACAGGAATTAAAATTCAAAAATGTGTACATATATATAGACACACACACACATATACACACTTGTATGTCAGTATTCTGTACACAGAAGTTAAAGATATGTACTCACACCCCAAAATTGCTTTTGGAAGTTATTAAAGATGTTCAGAGCAGTCCCTACTCATAAGGCAACTGTGCCGAGTGGAGAATATTTTACAATTAACATTTAGTACCTGTCTTTCAAAAGTAAATTTAAAAAATTAAGATTTAACTTAAGAGGAAGAAACAACGTGCACAGGCACGGATGCACACAGAGAGAAGGCAAGGCCTGTGCGAACACAAGGAGGCAGAACCTTGTCTGCATTTCTAGGGAAGCGTGGACAGGGCCCCCTTCATCCCTGCAGGAGATGCCCCGTCTCTCCTTCCCCATGCTTATCACCATCTTGGCCTCTGCTTGCCTAACTCCCCTTTTTGAACTCTGTAAAATGTCTTTTCAAGTCTGTTTGGCAAATACTTAGACAGGTTTTGTTTATTATAAAGGCATATTATTCCCCCCCCCGCTATACATATAAAACACAAAGACCCTCTGCAGCATCTGTACACATCTTAGAACTGAAATGTAAAAATGTCTGAAATGTCCTTAAAGGCAATCCTGTTTAAATATAGTACCCATTTTTTCCCTCAAAAGATACTAGCATAAACTTTTTTTTTTATTCCACCAGCTGCCTGTGTGGAGTAATTTATTTACACATTTTTGGTACCTTTAAACCAAAACAGTTATAATTTTAAGGGAAAGAAAAATACATAATAGTTTTAGTATTATAAAGAAAAAAACATTGGTACCAAAGGACACTAAGCACACAGGTTGAGGTCTTTTACGTCAAGTATTAGGCCAGGGAAAGCAGTAAGGTAATTAAAAAAAAAAAAAAATTACAAAAGCAAACTAACGCAAACATTTGAACAGTGAACTGAAGAAGTTAGATGACTGCTCCAGCAAGCTTGTAAATAAACACAACTAGTTTGTGGACCATTTAACATGCTCAGACTCTTGCAGCATCATTAGGCAATTGAGGTGAATACACGTTTTTCCTCACAAACAGTTGACCAGAAGCAATCTGGCATTGTGTCATAACATCCATGTGCATCTCCACACGCACACGCACATGTACACACACACACACACGCGCACACACACACTCGGCTTCTTTGCATAAGAACAGGGTTTTGGGGGTTTGGTTAGTTAAAAAAGGAAGCCCGCCCCCTCCCCTCCATGAGCTCACCTTTGCAGTGAAGCTGCCGCTTACCCAGCAGGCCAGGCACAGCCAGACAGCAGCACACCCCTGCCCCCTCAGCTCTGCAGGTGAGGCAATTTTCAGCCTGGGAAAAACAGGGTCCTGTATGCAACTGGCCTTTGTAGCACAAAGCTTGCACCTGTAAGGCCACTCCAGATGCATATTCTCTCAAATGAGCTTCTGGCAACAACCTTAAGAGCAGGCTGTATTTTATATGAACTGATTTCTGTGTAAAACACAAACACGACTGCACCAACACTGCGCCGCTATTCAGGTGTTGACTGGCACGCTAAGGCAACGGCCTTCTGTGATAGACTAGAAGCTGTTCTCACTTACCAGGGAAAAAGAAGCTGTACAGTGATCATACACAGTATATTAGAGTTAAAGAAAGAGGGAGAGGGATAAGATTTGGAGCTTTTCATTTGTTTGTAAAACCAAACTGGTCTTCAGCGCAGCCTACATCACCGTGTGGGGTTTGGATGTCTCGGATGGCCCAAGTGTTCGTTTGAGAGAATATGCATCTGGAGCGGCCTTACCTGCGAGAATGACACGACTATTCCTCCACCCTCCCAGTATGCCTCACTCTCTTGCTTTTCTCCCTGTGAAACTTGAGGCTTTTTCTGGCACATTGTCCAGGGGAGAGGTATCATTGAAAAGGTTTTAGAGCAAAGAGGCAGCTGCTGCATTAAGCGGAGGGAGGCTGTTGGATTTATTACCAAAAGCAGTGCTTGTCCATTGCACTGTCCATATGGACATGCATGTATGAAAAAAGCAGCCACCACTAACCACTCTTCTTCCAGCACCTGCTTACAAATGACAACAGCACCCCTTGTGGATTTGGCCACTTGGAGCACGTCCTCCCTTCTGGAACCCAGTAGGGGCTTAAGTATGAATTCTGCTGAAAGCTCCTTCACCAGACAACAGGATGAGGAGAGGGTCAGCAGGTTTCAGGATCTGTGCAGGGATATAATGCTGAGTATTTGAGGTGCTTATATCAAAAGTGAGCTTCTTCTGAGACCTACAAACAAGCTTAACCTTAATGAGGAAAACCTCCTGTCTCTTGAGCTGTCCGCCTGTTATTTCCAGAAATGGAGAGGGGGAGGCGGGGGATAGAACAAGAACCTACCATAACAATCCATTGTAAAAATCTGGGAGAAGGTGTCAGCTGCATTAATCTTGCTACTGTTTCCTCCCAATTAAAGGCACTTCTAAAGCTACTACAATACCATATCGACAGCAAACGTTTCAAGGTTAACAGTGCATTGTCCTGAAGTCGATTCCTATAGTCTAAAGTCAAGCTCATGACAAAGAGCACAAATCTGATGAACTGTTATGAATACGTTTTGGGGAGAGAAAGAAAAGGGAACACCTTCCCCCCGCCATGGATACACACTGCATTAACACGTATGTCAGGTGATCAAGTCACAGAATATTAGTATGTATGTATGTATGCATATATGTATTCTTTATGAAGAGGCAATCTGATAAAATAGTTTGTTCCCAGATTTCAGCTGTTGGGCTGTGTCCACTGCACCTAACGCTTTGATTTGTCAAGCTGTTTTGACACAAGACTCACTTCTGTCACTCTCTGGGAAGAAAGGTATTTCAAGCAGAACCCTCATTAATGACCACACCAAACCTTTCAATTAGCTAATGAAATGCTCCATCGCATGTAATGAGCCAAACCACAAAAATACAGAAGGAATTAGGGATCAGAAGCCCTAGTAGATGAGAACCACTGAAGACAAAATTGTGCGATTTGAAGCATGACTTGCTTTGCTTTTAAATATTTGTGCAAAACTTACATAATGTTTGTATATAAAAACTATTACAGCTTTCAATCCCGCATTTAGCAGTGTTAACTTAGAAAAGACAAAATGATATGCTGTTTTCTCCCCAAACCTTTAATCCATCACATCATCTTAGTCTTCATTTGCAAGTGTCTCAGTGGATAGCCAGATTTTGGCACCACTTAAAAATTTGCTTAAAGGTGTTCCCAGAATGCTCCGTCTGCACAGGTTCCCTACAGGAGAAAATGGGAATGAGGAGGAGAGAAAGTCTGGGGCCCCGGAGGTGTCACTTAAACTACCTGCTCTGAAGTACATCCTGCTTTGATCCAGTTCCAAGCAGTTGCCTTGCAACGAAGAGTTGCTTTTGTACTGCCGAAGATTCCGGTTTAACATGTCTACTTCATCTGCCAGCAAAGAAACTCTATGGAAAGCAGTGATGAAGCCCCCATGGTTAATCTGGGCCTCGGGAACCCAGCGGAAGTAGCAGAGTTTCCACAGTTTTATATGTGTTCCAGAGACACGGGGTAGAATCAGGCCATGCAAATCAACAGGCTTTGCAAACCAGTCTCTGAAGAACTGTTCCATATTGTTACTCTGAGTCTCTGTTTGCTGTAAGAAGTCCGGTTTCAGTTTTAGTATCAGAGAGTTTCTTCTTGGAAGGAATTCTTGCTCACTGATGATTCCATTTTTTAATGCTGGGGGGACACCTCGCAATGTGGAGCTGTAGTTTTTCTGCAGAAAATAAATACTTGTAATATTCCAGTTTTATGCTCGTCTGAATAGCAGATTTCCCTGAGCTGCTAGGATGCCTCATCCAGAGAAATGATGTGACCTTTAAACAGTTCTGAGCTTGTGAGTCACTACTGCAGGGCTCAGAGGGCAAACAGTGGGGCCACCTGTGGCCTTTAAAAAGAAATACATGTTTTCTAGTCTTCCTACAACAATGAATAATTGAATTAATCAGTATTCACTGAAAAAAATTACAACCCTGAGGGAAAAAAAGTGGAATGTCCTCACTTTTCCATAAGTGAAATAATGCAAATATCCTGGAACGCAAGGCTCAACCATTTACATCTTTACTTCTACAGAAAATAATTTCTTTAGTCTGGGAAGCTAAGAGAATTAATGCTCCTATGCTAAACTGAGGGTGTAAACAGTAATTTACAGTTATCTAAACTGCAAATTTTTAAGCATAAACACCTTATGGTCAGGCACAGCAACAGTCCATTCACAGACAAACATCACTATAGTTACCTTTGAGCGTTTGAAAGTTTTCACTGCTCCATTTTGTACGCATGGTGC
>NW_010121034.1:5296-31017 GCF_000699245.1 Pterocles gutturalis
GAGGGTTGTGAAAGAGCAGGCGATCCCTGCTGGTAAACTGAAGAGACCAGTCCCAAACACAAGGAAATCTGAGGCCTTTCTCATCACCCAGCTGAATATTTTTGCTTATGGCAAATTCCTGCAAGAAGTTAACATTCAGGCATATTAAAAATCAAAGAAAATAGGCTTATTCACAAATCTTAACTATAAACCAGTGCATAACTATTGGGCAAAGAAGAGCAGGGATGTAATTTAGAGGTGGCTGCAGACCAAAGCATCAGAGCAGCAAGACAGCCTGCTGCTGGAGAAAACAGCTGTACTCTGTTTTTCACTTGTGCAGTGCAGAGGCAGGACTAATGCTTACGTACCAAAAATTACTTTTCAGTGATATTAAATTGTTGGTTTGTGTACTCTTAAACCCCCCAAACTGTTATTCTGAGAACATGCTAATGGTCCCTCCATGCTCTACTTCTCTGTATGGTAGCTACCTGCAGGTTTAAAGGGAAAATGTATAACAAAATGACTAAGTTTTACTTTGATCAGTGATCAACTGTTTTCTATACGCAATTCTGATAAGCTCCAGGTCTCAAAAACAAATTTAAGCATTCAGTTTTCTCAATACCTTCACTGTGATACTATCTGAGCTTTACGCAGTCTTTTCCAACTTTTTCAACCATTAAAACAATTATGTCAAGAGATTTCAAAGTCTGCCTGAAGTGTGAAATTCTATTTATTGCCTGTCATTCTACTTTATCAGTTCCAGATATAAATCTATTTCCTAGAGGAGTACAAATAATAATGTACAATGACAATGCTTTTCTAGAAAAAAATTTTAAAAGACCTTCAATAGACTTTCTTCTTGAATAGTTAGTTACTGTCTATGCAAAGATCACCTGAAAGGACATTCTGATCATATTCACCTGGGGAGCTGAATATTTTGCCCTGAACAGAGTGTGACATTTTGAAAAATACAAAGGAATTCCATATAGTTGAGATGATGTTATTTCCAGAAGGGCAGGCTGAAGGCTCTTATTTGAAAAGTAGGTGTAACACTTCATACTCACAGTGCTTTCCTTTACTCGCTGATGAGGACAATTAAAAAGGAAAGTGCCAAACAATGAGATACGTGCACTGTCGTACAATACGGTCAAATACACTTCAGAGAACTCGAAGGCTGCTGGGTATTGTTCTAGCAGCTGCCAAACACAGTCAAGAAACATCAAAAACAAAGGAGACTGGGAAAAGAAACAGAGAATTATTAGATTTAACATAACCTCTTCCCAAGCCATACAAATTTATTTGCAGTTAGTGCTCCACAGAGTATTAGCTGTATCTCTGGTACATTCCTCAATAGGGTAAACTGTTTGGGGTATTTTATTTTTATGATTTTATGCAACTGTATTATCCTGTGTTCCTGTTTAGCCACTTCTACAAGCAATTATGTCAACTGGCTTTCTCAGTGTTAACTTTCTGCAGCTTTCCCTTCTTTGTAAGAAGCCAGTCAATTCTTTCCTGGGCTCTCTTCATACTCGTGTACCTGCAAAAATGCTTTATGCCATTTTGTATGTCCCTCATAATTTCCAAATTAGTGCTTGTATGAGCCTTCCTTACTACCTGGCCTTATTTCCATGATGTATATACTTCCTTCTTGTTTGAAATGATTGGAAAGCTTATGATTGAGCTGCATTAACTTCTCACTACACTTCCCAGCTCTTTCCACAGTGGCCCATGAATGGCAAAAGTATAAACTTATAATTTATATAAAGCTTCAGAAATACTTTCCTCTTTCCAGCTTAACTCTTCTGTATATCCTTTCCTAGGGTCAAAGTATCTGCTTTCTCATTATGTCCCCCTTGGTATTTCAGTTTCTTTATCTCTTTGTGCATTTTCTCTGCTTGGTGCTCAGTGTCCTCAGTTGATCTGTTGGCTCCACTCTCTGGGGATCCTGCTTTGCTATTACTCATGGGCATTGTCCCTGAAAAAGGCTGCTAACCTAGGGTCCTCTGTTTTTCCAACTGCAATTACAAGTCTCTCCTTTGCAACAAAGAGGCCAAGTAAGATAGTAAGCTGGAAATACTGAAAATCAAGCACTGTGCCACCTTCTAATCTCTCTGACAGCTGTGTATCAGTTCATAAAGCAGCAGTGCTTCTCTGTCAGCTCAGTACTTTGAAAAGTACTGCATATTGATACACCTTTGCATTACAAAAAACAGGGATCAAAACAGATACCCCTGGTAAAACAAACAAAACAAACAACCCTCTCCGAACCCCCTTTTATTTCAAATAAAAATGGGGGCTGTGTTCGCATTTGTAACAGCAGGACCTTCTCATGTGTAACACTGAAGCAACATAAAACCCCAGCACCATTTGACTGTACCAGGTGTTTCACCGATTCTCACATGGCTACAGAGAATAAAGAAAATATATCTCTGTCCTGGACAAAGACTCATTTTCTCTGACATTAGTTTAACGAGATTTGAAAGTATTTAAAAATGGTTTTACTTTTAGATTTCTATGTGAATAAACATTCAGGCTGATGTTAACCAGATACTGTTATCACATACAAATACAATTCATTTTTACCTCTTTGTCAGATCTCTTTAAGTGGTTACACCTGTCTAAAAACTGATATCCTGCCATGACCCATTCCTTCTGTATTAAGCTTTGAAAT
Organism: Pterocles gutturalis; assembly: GCF_000699245.1. Classification (NCBI taxonomy): domain Eukaryota; kingdom Metazoa; phylum Chordata; class Aves; order Pterocliformes; family Pteroclidae; genus Pterocles; species Pterocles gutturalis. The sequence continues at coordinate 7,947 of NW_010121034.1, forward strand.
CCAACAATTGTTCGAAAATAGGGATCCAGCATGACTTGAATGAGAGAAGCAGCAAGACAGCTCAGGTCCCGTCCCTCTTCCTCTGTGAATAACATACAGAATGTATGAAATATCTAAAGGTATATATGCACATATGCAGAATTAGATCTCAGAGTAAAAAGTGGCAACTAGGTCTAGTGGCTTTCTTTGAATTTTGTTTAAAACATGCTTTTTGCTGCTGTAATTGTTCTCATAGTTAAAAAAAAAATCCCTAGAAGAAAAAAAACCACTTTTTTTTTTTTTTTTTAAACTGAGACTCATACTGTGGAAAAGGTCCCTGCAGTATCCAGTACAACAATAAACTTATCAAGAACAAAATACCCTCCCAAATGCCTGGTATTTAAACCAGGATGTGCTGAGGAGAATGTTCATGTTACTGGAAATTTTAAAACATATTTTCCACCCTGAAGCAGTTTTTGGAAGACCATTATATGGTGAGAGTGGGATATATCAGCTGAACAGGTCTTGTAAAAATTACAGAAATTACAAAATTTCTATCTTGACATGAGCAAGTTTTTCAGTGTTTTTTTCCTGGAATATCTGTTTGCACTTACACAACAGCAGCCACTGTTAGTGAAATACTTTTGTATATAGGACCTCTGAATAAAACTGATATTGCTTATCCAAGGAGTATTAGCCCAATTAACACGTACAAAACTTCACCCTGAAGTTCTGATCCTATCATATCATTATCAGAATAAAAACCACAAAGACACAAAGTCATATATGCCTCTGATGCTATGGACTATGCTACAGTTTACATACATAACAATTATTTTCCTCTCTAGTTCCTCAATGCCTAAACTATTGTGATGAGGTGTATGTGTAAAGATTAGAGCTGATTTGATCTAAATGTGTCTATCTACATTATCATACTAATGCTAAGAATTAGAGTGTGCTATATGGTTGTATTACCTTGTAGAACTACAGAAACGTGCTTACACTCCATCATATATACAAGCTCAGCAGAATGCTTAAGAAATGATCTGGACAGGAAAAGAAAGTGATACAACAGTTAATATACAGGTCCATACTCTAGAAGAAAAAAAATATATGGGATATCTGTATTTACCTAACTCAAAACAGAGAATCCTTCAACCGATTCACTGCTTACTTACACTGGTGAAGGTTTTTCACATCTCATTAACCACCATGTTATTAATGGTACAAACCTAATGTACTCTAACCAGTGAGTATTTTCCAGTGAGGACAGCCACTTCTCTTCAGTTTCTTCAAAAGGCTCTGCAACAAGGAAAGTAATTACATTGCAGAACAACTTCAAATAACAATTCCTGTTAGCCAGATCTATTAGAATTTGTTGTATTTCAAGAAAATAACCACCATGAAAGAAGGACAGTCCAGCATACCATTAACACACAGCTGTTTGAGTTTGATATGTGCAGCCTGGATTTCCTGGATGTTGGGGAGACACTTGTCCAAATCAGATTTGTAAACGTCACTTCTCAGGGGATGGCTTCGAGTTATTGCATTACAAATCCTAAGTAAGAAAATGAATCAGCCATTTTATTACTAGAGAGGAGAAAAACAGTCTTTCAAGAAACATGCCACAATCTTTAACTGCAAAGAACTAAAACCACATCAAACACGCATCTTATTTAAAAAAAAAAAAAAATTCTCTAGTTTATATTCAGGAGATATATTGCTCCTGGCCCACAGCTACTGACTCAAATGTTTTTGGTATCTGTTAGTTACAAAACAAAAAAAAGTGGAAACGTTGGGTCATTAAAACCACATTTGGGAAACGAAAATCTGAGGCTGACTTACTGTTAAATGGGTCCATTCAATTTTTAATTTTCCACAATTTTTAGTAAGACTTATCTATGCTAAATAAACAGAATGAAGTTTATAAAGCCAGGAAATCTGACAAGGTTCGAAATAAAACTCGAAGCTCCAGCCTAACGCACACAATGCAAGTGTCTATACTACTACAAAAAGTCACCCTACAAATTAAATCAAATACCAAGCAGGTAAACTACTTATGCAAGGCTATAAATGCCTTCCTCTTTCACCAAAACAGTGAATGACAAATATTTCACAGAAACACCATGCTCTTTGTGGCATTAAATCTATAGAACTGTACTTCCCAATGCCAAAAATAAATATTTTTTATTGTCTTGCTGAAGCAGGTAAGAAAATCTCCATCAACATAAGTTGTAGTACAGTAACATCAATAGAAAAGATTAAGTCTGATCCTTTTATCAATAAATTCTGTCATCTGAATGACTAACTGCCTTGAAAATAACATCCCTTAAAATTTGAAAAATTATTCGCTATTCCAAACTGAAGTGGATCTTGAACAGAAATTGTGCCAGAACTGTATTCAGAGAACAGTTTCTCAAAAGCTGTTGTATTACAACATTACAAAGCAAGTATTCTCTTAATCACCAACTGCTGCTGTATGTTACACCGTCACCACTTGTGTTATCCTATGCATTTGATTAAAGAATAACATAACTAATCATTTACCTTTGATCAATTCTTCTTTGTTGCAACACATCTTTAATGTTGGCCATTCTTACAAGAGCACTCCCATTAGGGTGATTCCAGGACCATAACTAATATGGGAAAAAAACACAAAAGAAACAACCAAATAATGCAGGTTAGTGTTATTCATACCATTTTTTTTTAATTAACGCTACACACCAAAACTACATTAATTGGCATACATATCTGTAAGATTAATATTCTACAACGATCAATAACAGTAACAGAATAAAGTCTCCACTTACTGGCATTCGTCTCCCAATAAAAGAGTAGGAGTACAGCTTAAGGTCTTGATCTGCTAAGGAAGATGGGACCACAAAATATTCTGGAAGGCTTGGAGAAAAAATATGATACAAAAGGTTACTTTCCCCCACATATTTTACCAGTTTTACTCTTGCTGCAGTGCTGTCTTACCAACTCTGTTGAACTATAGTGCACCAGCCCCTCCCACCACAGTGCTGACTGGTTGTCCTGTACATCTGCATGATCCTACCTATCACTGGTACAGCTCAGATGTATTTGTTTAGAAATATGCATGTTTCAGAGGGAAGTAGAAAAATATGAAAACAACAGATGCCAAAATATGACATTTCCTTTAACGCCAACATTTGCAGGATCTTTCAACTGGGGGCCTCTCCAGAGAGTGGCACATCTAAGAGGTGAAGTGCAGTTAGGCAGGGCAGAGGCTTTGGTAGAGGAGACAAGAAAAGAAAGTATAATTGCCTTGTTTTCTTCTATTTGTGTTATAAGAGAAACTTACCAAGTAGATATCATATAACCTTCATTGACTGAACAAACTCTCCACTCTGATGCACCCGTCCTTTTGATTTCTCTATCCCAATCAGAGTAAGTTTCAAACAAAGGTGTCTGCTGACTGCTGGCACTGCTGATGCCGCCGCCACCACCTCCTGGGTCTATTCCATTCACCTTCTTTGCTAGGAAAAGAAAATTCATCAATGCACATTTAAACAAGAGGGAAAAAAAATCTAACTCTTCACCTTCCTAATTACATGAATGAGCCACTAGCATCAGGACTAACATCACCTATTTTTGTATTACAGCAGACCAGCTGTAAAGTGACATACATGAAGATGTAAATAGGTTTTTTCCCCTGTAATTCCAACAGAAGAAGCAACACAAAATTTGTGTGCTGTGCTGCTAGAAAGCAAGACATACTAACTCTCAGGAATGAACTATCTTAAGTCACTGGATTTCTTTCTTCGAAAAAATTGGAGGCCAGGTTAAAATACATATTTTTTATATATATATATATGTATATGCGCGCACATATTTTTATATCAACATAAAAAGATGGCCTACCATTTTATGGCTAGGGACCAAGAAGATGATAAAGTCTGTTACTAATAAAGAAGGATCTCCTTTGCTGGTCATTCTTTAGGTGCCAAGGAGGCAGTCAGCTGTGTCAAAGGAGACTACATTTTGTTTCTTGACAGTTGGAAGTAAATTTTTAAATAAAAGTGAAATAAACTGTGACTGAACCCTGTTACCTCCCTGATGAAAGCTGCCAGCTGTAGCAAGGGTCTGTAAAGACGTAAGTGCCTGCCCAGACAAAGCAGAATACAGTGCCATGGCTCTACTGTCATCTCAGCGACTGTGTAGTTTCTACTTTCTGTATCTATCAATTTCATTCTTGCACTAGTACTCAGACTACTGATGTTTCTCAGAAGAAAACAGGACTAAAAGCAGAATGAAGTAGCTGTTCAAAGATAGTATACAGAGTAGTATTATAATCACCAAAAGATGGTGTATGTTTACTGTTCAACGTCAGGATATATAATTATCAACTATAGCCTCGGAAAAAATGATGTACATATGCACCAGAGCAATGCAGGCTCTTTATGTTCCTCAAGAAGCACAACAACAGTATGTCAACTTTTACTGTACTGGGACTAGCAGGGATAGAGAGTCAGAAAACACAGTGCTGGAATTGTAAGAGCAAAGCCAGAGATCTATGCTAAAAACACCACGGCTCACAACAACAAAAAAACCCCAACCCAACCCAAAAGTACTTCAAACTCTTTTCTCCAGCAACTGCAGCATAGCAGAACAACTATCTTCTGCCATTCTGGTCTGCTGCTCCAGAGGAACAACATTTTTTACCCACCTTATGTAATTCTTCCACTAGGTACTTTTCCATACAGCAAGTGGTATTTTAAGGACAGAGTAAAGGCAACTTTGTGACAGACTAACATGTTGTTCACACTCCACTTTAACATTTTATTGTAATTTTATCTGCAAATTGGCTTCCTCCCTAGTACTTTAAAGTGCTAAAATACATGGACCTTAATAACCGCCCAAGTTTTATCAGGTAAGAAATTATATGTGCAACGTAATCACATGCACAGTTACTCTTGTGCATGCACAGGGCAGTCATGTAGACACCTGCGTGGAAAACATGCATTTCTGTGCAAATTTGAAGGCCTGAGCTCAGAACTCCACAACATTTGAATTCTGTAACAGGCAGATCAGTGGTTTCTAGTGCCAGCTGCTGAGTAAATATTTCAGTACCACAGAACAACATCAATGGCACTTTCTCGATTTGGAGGCTTGTTACGCTAGAACTGATGGCTTTCAGCTGTGTACTGGCTGGGGAACACTAAGCAGTGACCGCACAGCATTACACTAGAAATCAAGTTCCAAAGGCATCTTTTTCAGGCTTACCTAACTGACAAGGAGATTGGCCTTGAGCAGAGAGGGTGTGCTCCAACTCAGCAGGGGTGGTGGAGGTTTTGAGTGGTAAGAACTGCCTAGTAAGCCTCTAGGAAAGAAGGTATGGAGTCCCAAGTTGCACAAATCCTCCTGCAATACCACCAGAAGAGAAACTTATTCCCAAAAGAAGGGCAGGTGAACAAGCCTGCCTGATGGGAGATTAGCTAGGTACCTAGCGTACCAATATAGACATACAACAGGAGGATCGAAGCGTGAATTAAGAAATATGAGTATTCATGCTGACATAAGTGCTGACATAGGTAGTCTTGTTTTGTTTCAGACAGGAAAGACATTTCTTTTGATTTTGGTCGTTAATGTCTATTACAACGAATGGCTTATAACTGGAAGTAAGAGGTTGGGTGCAGGACAAGCCAATTTTATTACCCCTGGAGAAAGCCTCAAACGCTTTTTGCCACTGCTTCTAGACAGAAGTCTTACTAAAATTACATATTATGAAATAGGAAAAAAACCAAAGTACTTTCATACTTACCTGGATTATGATATATTTCCCCAACATACTCAAATGCAAAGAGAAGCTGAAGATCCGTTGGCTGAGAATAATGAGCTATTGCAAGGCACACCTAGGAAAAACACATTTATTACTGTTATTTATAGACATAACATCTATTGCCCTTAATTATGACAGCATGAAATATGCAGACCAGAAGATAAAAATCAGTCCTCTGATGCTTTATTTCCATATTTTATTTGAGTGAATTATATAGCCAAAAATACTCATATTTGCCAAGAGACCATTACTGTAATCGTAGTAGGTGAGTTCATGACAATCTATCAAAAGTGATCACTGATAATGGTGGACTAAGTTTTTGCAAGAAATGTCAGACTGCAACAGACATCCCTAAACATGACTCTGTATCAACTGAGAGAAACACGTACTGGGGGCTACTGAGCTGTGCCTGCCCCCCTGCGTATAGAAGTAAGGAGAACAGAAGAAGAGAACACAACACACAGGTGGTGAGCACAGTACAGTAAAATCTCATTTGTAATTAGTCTTTTGATAATTTCTTTTTCAAATAAAGAGTACTTATCAGTGTAGCGTAAGAGCATAAGAATGGCCACACTGAGTCAGTTCAAAAGGTCCACGCTAGCCCTCTGTTCCTGACAGTGGCCAGCAACTGATGCTTAGGGAAAAGGGTAAAAACAGAGAAAACATATAATGAAACTTTACCAGGATATTTTTCAACAGTTCAGGGTTCAGGCACTTCCTAACTAAAATCTGGTATCTGTATTCAACAACATTTGACAAATATTTCTTATACAAAGTTGTCAGCTGGGCCAAGAGATTTTTGAAGTGCGACTTCCCTTTACAAAAGCCCTGTTGGTTCTTCCCTAAAGTATCATATTTAACCAAAAGTTTGTATCTAATTACCTTTTGATTATATTTTCCACTAATTCACCCCATATAGGCATCAGACTTACCAGTCTGTGCTACCCAAAACTCAAAACTTCAAAAATTCATGCTCTTGGAAGGGAAAACAAGAGGTTGCTTTTTGAAGACTTCCAGGAGCTATGTTAATCCTGCACCTCACTGAGTTGTATTCCAAAATTATGAAGGGCATTGACGAATATGAATGAAAAGCAAATTGCTTGGTAATAAAGAACAGCTCTTCCCCCCACGTTACTTGGACATAAGTAATGCACGGTGGGAGATGTTTTCTTCGTGTTAGTCACCTGTAGCTTGTTTGTCAGCTCAATGGCAGGCCAAAGATGACCCATCAAGCTCCAATTCCAATAAAAAGTGAGTTTTTAGGGTAGGTCCTTTTGCCAAGTGTGGGGGCTCTACAGTTAATTAAACATGCCAGTAATCATCCCCTCCCCAGTCCCCAGCTGATCATGAGAACTGAAACATCAGCCAAACTTTGAGGGTAGCAACTTGTCAGCTCCATTGAATTTTGGCCTGGACCTTGTAGGATCTGTCCCAGATGACTGGATTTCATTCACAAAAGAAACCCGCCCATAACTTCCAGATGCCTGCAGGTTTATAGCAAACTCCAACACTGTCTCTGGCAACCTGATGTGTTGATCAGGTTTAACCAGGCTGAGTCACAAGCCCTGCCCCGAGAAGGGAAATTCAGCAGAGATCTAAATTAAGAGAGAGAGATGCATCCTCAGAACAGCAGAGATTAACCTGGGGCACAAGGAAGAGTCTTGCCTAAGTCTTCACATTCTTTGTAATATTCTCGGGACCAGCATCACAAAAGCAACTGGTTTTCTACCCACATAAATTGCTCATTTTGGTAGAACCATAAGATGATTAAAATTCAGAGTGCAGCACAGGGTTTAGGGTTAGATACTAGACTTCAAATACAGCCAGGCTTTGTTAACCTTTGTTTCTTTGAATGTGAATATTCACTAATAAACAAACGATTTGACAAAAAAAACCTAGCATCTAGAAGAATCAAATTTGGGATTAAAAAAAAAAAACTTTCAAGTAGGGATTGGCATTGTTATTATCTAAATTTCAGGACGTGATTTGGAATCTTTAGCTTTGCCTTCTTCCCTCAGTATTGGCTTCTCCATTTTACTAAAAAGTACCCACCTTATCTCTAAAGAAAATATTTAATGAAAAGGAGGTTATAAAACACAAAACTCTGTTCTGCTTGTTCAGATAATGAAATTCCACGTGACAAAGTTTTTAATTAGAGACAAAGAAAGAGTATAAGTTCATATTATTACCACCTAAAACTTTTCCTTTCAATTTTCTTCATTCCTTTCAACTCCCCATGACTTTTTATATTTGGCAATGGCGTGACACAATTTATTCACTGTTTAGCAGTTTTGGATACTATTTTTGAAAAGCACTGTCTGCATCCAATAAATTGTTTTCTGTTAGTGAAGGAAAGTTTTCTTATTATCATAGACATGAAAGAAAGATTTGCATGACACACAACTGAAGGAATACTACTACCAGCAGCATTGTGTCAAAGCAAAACAAAAACAACTCGAGAGCTCACTTATGGGAGGTTCTGCATGGAGAAAGTTATTGTACTTTTACTAGCTTGTATGCAACATATATAGCATTATGGAACATTTCCCATATTTTTATTTACTTTGTCTTTTGATGGTGACATTCCTCACTATTTATAAAACCAGTAATGACTGTAGACTAACTTGAGTTGAAAATGGTTTTTCACAAATATACCCCCAACTAAAAAAAAATTCCTATTGAGTCTTAGAAAAACAGTTGCTTTAACTCTTCTCCCCACACCTTCAGTTCTACAGTGAAACTGCAAAAGAAAATAAAGGACAGGACAGTCCTGGGCAGGGGACGACCTCCCAAAAAAAGGCCAACAGTAAAAACGTCCCTGGGAAACAGTCTAGCATGACTTTTCAAATGAACATTTATAAGCTCATTTCCAGGATTTGGTAAAACTTTTAGTAAGTACCATTAAATAACTGGAAGCCATGCACATTTTATTAATTCTCGTGATTTCAGTGTACAAAACTAAGCTGAAGAAACCAGCTCTTCGTAATATTTAGCCTCTTCTCACAGACTACTTTTGCCTATTATTCACAAGGTAACAAAATGGACATCTGCGTACATACACATTTTGCCCTCCATTTTTCTATGTAACCTTTCAGTACAGTAACTGATATAAACAGAGTTACTCCTCGTGTTCATTTATGGGAGTGAAGGATGAAAGCCTTTTACTATGCTGATCTACTCTCAAGGCTTGAGGATGAACTGCAAGACATTAAAAAATTCCATTGTGCTGCCAAGTAACACAACAGAAATACAGTAAAACCTATTTTTAAAAGCAGCAGATGAAATGTCTGTCATTTACTTGCCACATTTGAGAAAGAATGTGTGTGTGCGCTGTGTTAAGAGGAGTAAAACTGTGTGGGGGAGACAGTAAGCATTCCCAAAAATGCTTCTGAGCCCAGCAGCAGAAAAATGCTCCCAGGTGTCCCACAGTACAAACATAACTCACATACCAGGTACTGCATGGGTGGATTGCAATACAGGTTCAGGACCTCTATTACTGTTATTTAAAAAAAAATTATCCTGCCGCTGTCTTCATTTTTACATTTTAGACAAATTCCACTCATGTATACACTAAACAAGTATTAAAGACATTAATTTTCAGTTTATTCCTCACTAAATCTGCATAGTAGCTTTACTGTCTGAAAGTTTCAGAAGAGAAGTACATTCCACAGATCTCAGCAGATTATCACCATAAGTAGAAAGCTCTTAAACTGGAAGACAAACATGTTTTACAGGAAATGTTCTCATATCAAACTGAAAAATGTTTGGTATTTTTGCCAATTTACAATTGTGTAAAGCTGAAGATATTTCGGCTTAGTCAAACAACAAGAGAATAGGCTGTTTGTTGGAAAGTTCATTTCTTAAAAGCAGTAAACACAATGGCTGTGATTATTCCACAGTACAAAGGCCATTTCCCTATGTCAAGGTTCCCTGTTCAGCCCCTATCTGGATACTTTCAGGGCAAGCCCTCCTCTTCAACAGTTTACCAAGGACGAGAGCTTCAAAATATTGCTAATGCTCTTGGAAAAGATCATTTTGAACACTCATATTTACGATGTGCTAAGCTAGCTCAGTGCTGCGTTTCACTGCCTTCCCTAAGGAAGGCTACTTGCCTTACAAACTCACTGGAAGGATACTAGTCTCCCTTGCTACTGCAGTTCCTATTCTGACTAGATACCTGCAGTAACAAGTCATGCAAACAGGACCAGATCAAGTCCCACGGACAGAAGCTGTTAATCTTCCTGGGGAGGAAGGCTTCTTGGGAAGATAAGCATCTCAGGTAACAAGACTTTCAGCCCTAACCACTGTGCACATTCTCCTAGCTGCTAAGCTATGAATTGTCTAAGTGAGAACTGCTTTTTTTTCCTTCTATAAAAATTCCAATTATGCAATAGTTAATTTGGTTTGAATACAAGTAATCCACACAACAGGAAACAGTATGAGGATTTCAGAAGCTCAAGTAACTTTTTATGTATCAGAATCGTTGTTTGTACAATAATGTGTTTGAAATCTAAGTACAGGTTTCCTAAGCCTTAAGATACATTGCTATTTTTAAAAATACCTTTAGATAAGTTTACTTCTGAAAAAAGTTTTCTTCACCCCCTCCAATCCCACTCCAGAGATCATAAAGATAACAACATCTTCTTGTGCGTTCCCAGAGTCTTGAGATATTACCAATTTTGTGATCTGTATAAACTATTAGAATAGGGTAACACAGAAGTTTGCAGGGGAAAACAAAAAACCCAACACATTAGAAAGGGTCAGGATCATTTGTCCAAAACTCTGGGTTTCACATTATACTTCATAACAATGAGGAAAAAATTGTCCCACTCCATCCCAAGTATTATGACCGGTGACAAGGTGAGTTTTGATTGCACAGGAAACAAGATTGGAGACAAATAATTTTCCTCCTGTTTCAATTAAGCATGTGCTTCTGAAACTGCTCTCATGCCCATTTAAAAAAACCTTCCTGAAGGAAAAGAACTGAGGAAGTTCCAGAAGAGAAAGGGACCAAGAAAACAGGGATATATTTAGGAAACAGGAGATTATAGGGTGTGTGCCATTCTGGTGCACTGCCAAGATTCATATGCATGGTGATGCAACACGCTATCCACCATCTAACAGTCATAAGATCTAACACCTTACCTTTTCATACATTTTAATTTCTTAGTCTAATGTCAAGTATTGCAGTGGCTGGAAATTAGCAGGAGTTTTCAGTTTGACTGTTTGTTGTGATTTTTGGAAAAAAATAATCCCTCTTCCTTTAAGAAATAAGAAATGCTCCTTCTTTCACACTGCCTAACTTAAGACTTCCCTAACTTGTTTACCCTTGCTTCCCCATCCTCCACTTCCTCCCACACCCATCAGCCTTTCCTTCCTTTGGAGACTCTATAGCTTTATTTTAGAGACAAAACAGCATTAAACTCTGCTAAAAAGTGATGTGTGAGCATCCATTCCCTCTATTATTCCTTAACTCTTGTTTCCCAAATATCCATTAATAAAAATGAGGAAGGAAATATTTACTTGACTGATTAATGGTGAGACAGTATTTTATTAGCATGTACTGGCTGCAGCTAATGTTGAAGGTATTTTTCTAATAGAACTGATTTTGAAGCTTCTTCACAATAATTTACCCCCAAATAAAGGAATTCACCTCAAAATTCAATGTGTTCTTCCAGTTTGTTTCTATTTAAAGCTAGAGTAAAACACCTGTGAAAGCTCCACCAATATTACTCACACATCATGTCTGTATGCGATCAAGTCAGTCAGACTGCCCACATCTGCAGCCTGACTGCTTTCAAACCTGGATCTTTCTTTTCACACTTACTACCAAAAAGAGACTCAGAATACTCTCTACTCTAGAAAGGCAGCTTAATTAGTAAGGGCTATTCTTCCTTATTCAGTAAATACAGACACTTCCTTAGGAACAGATTACATTCTCTTTGCCAACATCAGTTTATGTAACCAAATGCTGTTGAGTATTCCACTACATTCAAGGAACTACGCATAAAAAAATGACTTAGCTGTATAAAGCTAGTATCTGTTCTCCTTGTAACAAGTCCATAGTTAAAGCTCATTTTAACATAGTAATTATCAAGTGTGTTGTTTTTATTTCTTTAACTATTGCTCTAAACAGAACATTTGCTAGCATCTGGCAACAAGTTACAGACATTTATACTTCCCTCTTTTGAAGTGTGTATTTTAGAAGGTAGTATTTCATTTTGACCTACCAGTGCTAAGGATGATACTCCTGTATTACCAGGATGACATGTAGTTAGAAATCTCCCTGCTCTGATTTGTATAGCTGACTGTATTGATGTAAAGTTTGCTAAAGGAAACTACTTATGATTTATAAAGTGCTGGCATGCAGGTCTCTTGCTTTACAGAACAGAGATTGTAATGCTAACTGTAACATCACCTTCGCTTCTAACTATTTTAAAAGCAAGTGACAAAAACCTTATCCAAAAAAACTTCAGTCATAAATTCTTCTGAAATTGTTTTAATTACAATTTAAGTTTTAATTTAATTACAATTTAAGTACAATTCACTGATTCCAACAGAAATTCTGAGTTCTGTAGCTTCCCAACACTTAGCACCCTAGAGCACCTTCATAAAACACACAAGAACAATTTATTCGGTCCATTTTTCACTTGGGTCTTCATATATAGCTCCAAAATGAGCACAACCAAATTTGTGAGGAAAAAACAGAGCTGACAGTCATTTTAATTTTTCTCAAAGAGATGACTGGAGATTAGGCCCCCAAGTCAAAAGGAAAGCAGAGAAGCTGGAGAGGGTCCAGTGGTGGGCTACTAAAATGACTATGGACCTGAAGTGTATCTTCTGAAGAAACTGGGTTCATTTAGCTGTGCAAAAATGAGACTGCAGGAAATCACCACCAGGAAGGTAGTTACAGACTCGGTCTTGCCAGATGACATAATGGGCAGCCACCAGAAACTCATCTTGGGACATTCAAGATGGACATCAGGAAAAACATGCAGTACTGGAAAAAGTTACCCCCTGAGGGAGATGGCTTTCCATCCTTGGTGGTTTTCGAGATACAACTGGACAAATCCACAGCTAACCTGATAGAATCCTGGCACCTCTGAAGAGAAAGGCGGACTAGGTGATCTCCATGAGCCCCTCTCATCTAGCACCTCCGACTCCATGGTCAGTTCTCTCCTACAACATTCTCTCGGTCTGAAGACAACACTAGCACACTCAGCTGAAGATAAGAGCAGGAATTTCCCTTCATCAGAACTCAGTTATACTTTAAGTCCTGGTCCTCCCTACAAAAGTTACGCACACACAATTATTTCCAAGTAGACGGCTACCAGTGTTTTCATGCACAGATAGCTGGATGTTAATATATATTACAAGAGCCCTTTCAGAACTCTAAGGAGGCCTGACCACCTTCCTTTGTTTTTAAACATCAGGACAACCTTGCTAATATGGACCACTGAAGGGCAGGAACAGGAACGAGATAAAATCTTTCAAGAGTGTGGTGCTAGCATGCCATTTAAATGCCAGAAAGAACAAAATAACTCCATTCAATATGTTATGCAAGTTGTGCCTGCCAGCATCCCAAAACAATTTAAGCAAAATCCTGATAGAAGAAACCTGATTTAAGGACCTCATGGTTTTAGGCATTTATATTTTAATGCTAACAGAATAATGTCGTTCTGGAACATCAGATTAGGTTAATGGAACCTTTTCACCCTTCAGTAGAAGTGTGCTTCTGTGATACATCCACACAAAGTTGCAGTAACCTACTGGATGTACCAAAACTGCAATAGTAGCCACACAGCTGATAGTATGATTTGTGTAAGTCTTCTTCCACTCCTCTAGTGAGGCATTCTGATACTTGAAAATGGTAACTGTTATACTTTTGGCCACCACCGGTACTATCTTTATAACCACACAGACTCAGATGCTTCTGGAGCTCTAGAACTAGCTTTTCTTCCTATCAAAAGAAATAATGTTAGACCATGTCATTATAAATGTATGAAGCAAGCACCTTCATAAAAAGGTTCACTTTTTGCTCTCATCTAAATGCAGCACAAAAAATGTTAATAAGACACAGAGTTTATGCTCTCTTCCTCCTTCCTCCAGTCTAATTGCTCTTCTTGGCCCTGACAGCCAATTAGAAACAGTTGCTACAATGATATTGCAGGAGACAGGCTGCTCCAGGGGGATTTTATAGAAGCTGAGAAAGGGAATTGACTGCTGAAGTATCGCCAAACAATTACAAACAGGTTACAAACAGCAAAGACAGCAGGCAGGGACGAACCTAGAAAAACAGCAAAGAAAGAAGAGTCTGCTCCATTACTGGGCTTCTGCCCATGGATCACTATGAGATGGTAAAAGGTGAAGGAGTGACGAACTGGTTCATTAGTTGCTCAGTTGATAACTGCAAACAAACTTGTGTCTGGGCAGATGGTTCTTAGGACTTATGGCGTTAAGCTCAAACTTTATCCTACTGAGAAGGGGAACTGTTAAGCTCTGTGAGCAAATTGGGTCACTCCTCACGAAACAATTGCTGTGCCATGCCTGGCCACAAACTGGTGCCATGGAGGTCAAAGGACCTGTAACTCAAAAGCCTGCTGCACCGATCCAGAACAAGGAAGCTGGTGAGCTCATGTTGTTATGCAGACATACCATCTCTGGTAAGCAGAAACTTATCTGGACCTTACCAGGTTAAATATCATTGTATGATTTTGTTGAGACTCAGGACAAGTGTTAAAACTGGGGAAGGAATGAAATTTCTAGGAATGTACAGACAGAAGTAATTCCTCTTGTCAAGAGGCATGCAAGGCTTTGCTAAGTGAATGTTCAGAAGGAGCACATAGTTGTATGTAGATTAGAGAAACTGGTCATTTCAAGAGCTTGTTGGAGGACTTGCTATGTGAAGAAACTACGAAGTGTATATATAAAAATAGTACACTTTAGCTATGGGTAAATAAGGCTTATGACTTTCAGAAAACATATCAAAGTTTCAAACATTTTCCATAAAAATGTAAACATCTGTTGTACAGCTGCAATGCAGTATTCCAATTCCAGTCCTTAGAAAGATTTGTTTCATAAACTAGTAATTTTTAAAAGTACAACAGATACAACAAGAAATGCAGGTTTATCTTATATAAAAAACACAGTTAATACATCATGTTAAGTTTTTTACCTAATAATTTTGACTCTAAAAATCGAGATATTCTCCTGTAACGGAATGTGATTAATTTGCTATTCTTCCTTCCTACTTCTCTATCAAAACATAAACCAAAACATTCTTATTAGCACAGCTGTTGCTACATTTAATGACTAGAAGGCAAGATTTCATAAGAAGACACAATACCTTTTTTGCACTTTCAGGACCTGCTTCATCAAAACGAAATCTGACAATGCGGAAGTCTTTGCAATAAATTATTAATTCAGTTGGATTAAATTTAAGTTTTTGGTTGGGACCAAGGACCTTCTGCTTCCTCTTGGTGTCATTCACTGTAAAGAAAAGACCAAGTTATTGGACTGGGTTGTGTAAGTTCATTTAGTAGTATATTTCAGCTGTTCAATTGATGCAGAAAATCTATAGGTCTTCCTGTTGATCAATCTCTTTTCAAAGAAGTGTCTGAATTTCTGTTTTCTTTATGTCCAGATTATTTTTGTCCCTCAACCTCACAAACAAGGAATTAAGATGCAGTATTCCCAAGAGCAATTTTTGCTCCCAGACATTTAATTGCATATGGGGCAATGACCTTCCGATGCACAGTAATTGGCATATACATTGATTTTTTTTCTATATTTTTTATTTACTTGGATGTATAAAAAACTGCTGGAGTGAAAAAGTGCCAGAGTTAAGGCTACGATTAAGTCCTTATTTCTTACATAAAACTCAAGAATGTAAGTATAGTAAATTGCCAGCTGGTCTAGACCTGCATAGACAGGCCGTGTCCCTTAGCCTATGTATCTCCTTTTCAAATAAAGGAAGTTAAGTCATAAAAAGTAAGCAGAAGCCACAGAGGTTTTATTTGTGGTAACTGGGAAAACTGGGGCACATAGCTGTTGAGTGATTAATTGACAGAGCTGCCTGGCAGCAGGTACCTTCTGGGTTAAACTTAAGTACTTCCAGGGAACTCAAGACAAATGTTTTAGGACACCTCCAGCTATTCGCCTTCAATATAACAACCACACAGCAATCTCTTCTGCAGCATGGATTAAAACCACCCCTTAACTCCTGTTAGTAAAAGCTTCCGTTTCACTAAATTTAGGGTACACCTGTGTAACAGAAGAACAGCAGTGCCATAACAGGTGCTATCCTAGAATACCTGTTGATTCAGTATTGTAGTTAAATTTACAAACAATACAAAGACCCAAGTACATAAGTTTCTTGCATGGCACCTCAAATTTTATTCAGCTTTTAAGGTTTTTATCCCAATTTTAAATTAATCAAATTCTTCAAATCAGGGAAGATTAATGACATAAAACATTAAGCGTCAACAATTCTGCACACCCTAACAAGCAGTTAACAGCTTTGAACTGAGTAAGGTTAAAGCTTGTCATAATACTTAACTATTTTTGACATACCTGTGACAATCTGCTCAATGCATGTTAGCGGGACATCATGTTCACCAAGGAGAAGGTTTTTATAGTGGAATTTCTGAAACACATGAACTCATAGCCATTAACCGCAGTTCTGCAGTTCACAACCAGATACACAACACAACTTTGAAGAAACTGTGATAAAAATCAGGCATGCCTAGACTTTTCTGACATGTACCAACCCCGCCTATTCACAGGCAATTAGTGGTTGTGGAAACAGCTCTCTTGTGCTGGTGAATGCACACCGAACAGTTCAGAAACCCCAGCGGAGTATGCAAAATAACCTCACTACTTGCACTGAATTTACTGGCCTCAAAAATTGCTGTTAGAAATTTAATACAATCTCAACTGTAAACTAAATATATATGTGTATATATATGATATTTAAAAGTCTCCAACTATTACTGTAACCATAGAAAGAAAAAATATTAGTCTTTCAGAAAAAAGTTTTGACAACTACTTCATGTCAAAAACTAATTATTTGAAGTAGCTTTGGTCAAACTTACTAACCATTACTGAATAAACATCCATCTACTGTCAGAGCTTTGCACACACCTAGTTAATGGAGTGTTTCTCCTGAAAGCCAAAATGAAAGTGAAAACTCTACTGAAAACAACATACAGGTCACAACTTGGATTTCTCAACACTACTGTATGCTGTTCAAAAACTGACCAAGCTTTTCAATGCCATGTTCTGCTTTGACAAAGGTTTGGTTTCTTTTTCCCCTTTCTTTGTTGCTTCCTCTACAATGAAAAGTTTATTTCATGGTTACTTTGTCCTCCATCAGTAATGCCAATAAAACTTGGATGTATTAAAGGCTTTGCTCATCTGATGCTTGTCTAGTCAAAGACACATTTCCAATTATCTTCTTCAAGGAGGAACACGTTTTTATCTAATTCCTGCTTTGCCTTTTGTAAAACCACTTCCCAACGACACCCCCATAAAAAGAGGTAAATAGAGCTGGCTGTACTTCTCTACCAAACTTGCTCTGCTCTAATATTCTCAATGAAGGGATGGAATAGCAACACATTCAGAGCAGGACAGTGGAACCTCATCATTTAGCCTGCTTTGGTTTAGAAGGCATCGTATTTATATCAGATATGAAGCAGACTCACTTTGTTCTAATTAAATCCATTTCACCTATCACATTTGTTGTCATGATGTAGCGATGTGAGTAATAACGAACCTGTAGTGGCATTGGGTCATCCGTAATAAAGGAAATCTTGAAGTTAGTGCAAACCAATTTGCCCCACAGGTCATATTGACTTGTATCTGTTGCGATGCATTTCCTTACAAAATTTACTTCATTTACCACAATTTCACCTAAAACAGAAAAAGGGGAGGGGAAAAGAGAAGCCTATATAAATCTTGTAAGCACAACGATTCTAGGTCTGTAGTACCAAGAAACCCCTAACTCTTTACTTGTTTCAAGTTATACACATCTTCTGGGTAAACCTAGAGTTTAACTAACACCACTCGGGGGAAAAAAGAAAACTAACATTCCAAAATAGACAATATTGTGCAGCAGTTAAAAGCAAAAAAAAACCCACCACACACTACTTTCCTTATACACAGAGATCAAAATCTGCAATTTTTCACTATTAAAAAGTCATTGATTTGGACAACACTGTCCTTTAAACAAAGGTATACATTTATGTACTTCAGCTAGTATTTATTTTAAAAACAGAAAATAGCTGGCTATTGTTAAGTACTTCAGAGAGTTTTATGAACTTCATGAATTCAGAATAACCAGCCCACATCCAGTTTGGCATTTATAAAATGATGTTCAGGTGATTTCGTAACAGAAAAACCAGAACGCAAACACATTAAACATTCCTCACTATTTCAAAGTTTCTGCTGTGACCATCTAGTGAAGGAGATAAACGATTTCCTTTCGCAAAACACAAGATACAAATTAAGAAAAAAAAATTATGCTAATTCATCTTGGATAAGCTATGAAATAAAAAAAGCATACAGGCAAATGAGACTGAAGACCATTTAAAAAGAAAAAATGAAATTGCTATGCATAATGTTACTTTTTAGTTCCATAACAGAGGTTTCTGAAAGCTAAATACTAATTTCATTCTTCCTTCAGGAAATGAACTTGGGCATTTATTTTACTCCTGTGTAGGGCTTTCTGCTTCTGTCATCAGTTCAACCCCTTCCTTCTGTTGCTGCCTACTGTAAATAGTGCGGGAGTGCGTTCAAGGAAAGTGTAATTTTATACTAGCTGTAGTCTTTAAAAAACCACCAAAAACTAATGACTAAAGATTGCTAAAGCTTAATTTTCTCATAATAGGCTGGGCACATTTAGTTCCAGCTGTGCAAAAGCGTCCTACACTTTGCAAAAAACCAGCCAGTTCTTTGGGCGACTATAATGGCAGCAATCAGTTATCTGTATGCCCAGCGAGTATGGATACAGCTTTAAATTAATCTCCTATCTGTTTCTTGATCTAGAGGAGGTCTTTTCCTCAGGTAGCTACCACTGCGCCCAAGTAACCCTACATTCAAAGAACGGTCTGTAGCGTTCCAAACGCCTGAGCAGACACAGAGCTTTTACTGGAGTGGAGACCCAGCCTCTGCACACACGCCTCATCCTCAGCTGTTTAGCTACGCTGCCCTACCAGCTCTCTTGCTCCTAATACGATTAGGCATCAGCCTAGTTCAGTTGTGATAAATAGCTACAAAAATGTCTTGGACTAACTCTGTAGCCTTGAGCCGGCAGAATTATGTTTGAAGATGCAAAGGGAGAAGCTGCATTGACCTGTGGTTACCATATACATGCATAATCTATGCCACAAGGGGTAAGACTTGTGAAAATACTCCATAGACAGACGTGCTGGAGCTTTGAAGTCTTTTCTCTAGCATTACTAAACTGTGGTTAAATAAGCTTTTGAATTTAAAAAATCTGATTCTGACAGCTTCAAATACAGTACAAATAGTTAAAGTTCAGCCAAGTCCACAGCAGCTGAACACACTGTCTTATAGTGGGGCACAGGAAAACGACAAGCCCTACTTCTGTTAAACACAGCAATGAAAATATTTCAATACTTTTAGCAGATTCTGCCCTGAAACCTCCTAATCCCCTGCATTTTTTTCTAATAAGCTATTTACTTACTTAACTGCAAAAGCCCAAACTGGATATTAAAGCAATTCCTTCTCACAGTTGGTGTTAATCGTAAACTATTCAATGCTGAGTTCTCAGTCACATTCTGTCTGTGAAGCTTCCCCTCTCCACTGAGTCAGTTCTAAACCTAAATAGTTTTTATTCTTCCCTCTCTCAGTACCTCCAGTGTGCCACTGCATTTCCATTAAAGAGACAGTCAAATACACCATGAGATGAAGTGCATCCTCTGTAGGGTTTTTCTTCCCCTCCATATAACATTCTCTTATCTGTTATCAAGTGAAGTATTTTTCAGTATCACACAGAAGGCACTCTTCCTAAGAGCGCAAATCGCTCATAAACTATTTCAGTACTTCATGTCTTTGATGCTGCCAAACACTACAGAAATAAGAGATCCATGCAAACTGCTTCAATGTGAATCTGACACAGTTTAAAACATGCCAGCTACACCATTCTCTTTACCAAAGCCAGTCTTTTTTTACTGCCCTCCTCCAGTCCTCCTGAGTGGCTACACTACAGCATGTTAATACTAATCCTTTTCTAGTGCAACTTCATTTATTCTCATTTCATCCAACACAAATACATGCTGGATTTCTTGGCCTAGCTTCTCCTTTGCACTCAAGTTTACAGCCCTAACACAGAACTGAGTTTTGAACCCGAGTATTAGAACACGGAAAGACAGGGAGCACACGCATATCAATTTCAACCAAAGGCTTTAAACACTTACAACGAAGTCTGAGAAAGTCTGCAATGCAAATTTAATAGATGAAGTTTTCAAAAAGCCTCCTGAAACTGAACTTTTTTTTTTTTTTAATGCAGGTTTGGAATGTTACATTGACCTGGCTTTTATCCCTCATTTGGATGCCTATAACGAGCAATATAAAAAGGCACAAACCTTCCACACTTAAAATTAGAAGAGCACCGTAAGCAGTGTTGCTCTTGCACAATGAACCCTTCTTGCATTTGTAGTTGAGTAGGTGATTTTTCTATACAAGCATCAACAACGGAGCTATTCAGAGATATTACACTGCACGTTTTCACAATGTAGCCGCTGCTTTTTTCCAGTAAACAGTCACAAACTGTTCCAGACAGTGAACAGCAGTCAACACTTCCATGTGACTCTAGCAGTCAAAGAATGATCTCAGGAGACAAGAGCAGTTTGTTTAAACTCTGACAGGAAACCAGAAGAAAAATTACAGGTTGCCACCCTTACATATAAAGCCTAATCTTGTTTAATAAAAATATGTCTACGTGGAATACACGAATCACAACAATAACACAAGAGACTGAAGGATCTAGCCAGCTAATACACCTTCCACTGAACACACAGCCTCTGAAACTGTTAAAACTTGAGAAAAATTCTGCTCCCCCTTCCAAAAGCACATGCAGTTTGGCTGTTTCATACATTGGATGTTAGGAGAATTCATGGTATATCTGTCTAATCCACCACAACGTGTAACTCACTACAATCCAAACAAAACGCAGAGAGCAGAGCATGCCCGCAAGGGAGATATGACTGAGACTGCAGCAGGAGTGCCCAACAGGTACCACAGCTGCTGAGCACCAGCACCAGTTCCTCCTCCCAGTCTGCAGCTGCTCTGAGCGGGGCAGGGCTAGGCTGAGGGGCTATTTATTTATGCAAAATTTGAAAAAACAACCCCCAATCAGTAGCGCCCTAAAATAAAGGATGTTCTGCACCATTTTGCCTACTACTGAAGGATATTTTTGTCATTTTTGGTGCCATGCCCCACAGGATCAAGTTGAATGTTTTTGTTGGTTTATCTCATGCAGGCAGTAATTTGTAACTTACCACCAGGAGCTCTGGATCTAATAACCTCCACACACGCAGGTCACACAAAACATCTAAACATTTTTCTTAGCCTTTTTGTGTATTTCGTGTCAGTTTTATCACTGTTCGTTGTCAGTAACAGGGTAATCAGACAGTGAGTAAATTTGACAGATCTGAAAAACAAAGCCAGAGCTGCTAAAATTAGCACTGCACTAGAACCTGTAATTGGAAATTTCCCTATTTTCTTTAGAGACAAAGGTCTGGATTCTTTATAGCACCAGGAGCTGCACAAATAATCCTCTTTCACTGATGCACCCAGCTCTTGCATTTGCTATTTTAAGAATCTGTGTTATCTTAGCTTAAAATTCAAGAAACATGCCAACAGAGACCTCAGGCAACTTCCAGGTTTTCAGTTGCTCACTGAGCTAGTTACCAAACTCTTCCATCCAAAAGAGTTTCCACCGCAGTTTTGCTGCTACGAATACAGAAGGGCTGTAACAGAACAGCATTATCTTAGAACCTTAGTTTTCAGGGAAGAAGATTGGGTAGCATCTAGGACCACGACCTACTAATGTTCGATGTGAAACAGACAGGATTCAGCAAATCCAACAACAGACTGAATATACAAATGTTGCACAATGAAATAAAGTAACTGAGCAGTTTACAAGGTGAGGTATTTATACTGTATTGTGTATATATATATATACGTATCAATACATACACAGAGACAGCACGCACACACATGCATATATACACATGTTAAAATGCCAGCATACAATATTTCTAGCACATTGAGAACCTGATACTTGCTAGAGGCTACGAATGGCTGTCCATACATGAACACCACAAACCCTGCAGGCTCAGGAAGTTTGCAGTTACCCTACACATTGCTAAGGGACCTTTTTCAATGCTGTACTGGAAGCATAAGAATAGATTTATTAGTATAAGCTTTCTTCAATGAGCACTGAACTTCTAAATCAAAACCTGAGTATGTTTAGTGTATGTTCAAGGTCCAATAGACATAAGGACAATCAAGGATATTAAATACTTCATGTAGTCATGTAATTCCTACCTAAAATCATAAAAACCTAGCAGCTGAATACACTTAGGAACCTAAACCCCTGTTCCTCATTTATAATGCTGATATACCCAATTAAGACAACAGAGAACGATCTTGTTTATGTGAAAGATAGTCTTAAGAAGTTCACAACAGGAAAGCTAAAGTTAATTCAAGTAGCCATTTAACCGTATTAAAAATGCACATTGATGAGTTCACTTGTATTTAGAAAGACCTAAGTCTAAAACGGTTCAAAAGAGATTGGCAAATAATTAACTTCTGTAAATTCCCGAGTAAGAATTTCTAATAAAAACTTCATTAATAAGTAACTG
Source organism: Pterocles gutturalis (assembly GCF_000699245.1). Taxonomy (NCBI): domain Eukaryota; kingdom Metazoa; phylum Chordata; class Aves; order Pterocliformes; family Pteroclidae; genus Pterocles; species Pterocles gutturalis. The sequence continues at coordinate 30,618 of NW_010121034.1, forward strand.
AAATCTAGAACATCTTCACCCATTTAGCTGCCTTTTCTTCGCTGTTCTCTTGTAGAAAGAATACCAAAATTGTATGAGTTTATTAGTATGCACCAAGCATTTAGATGTAAATGTCTCTAATCCACTTCTAAATGAATCTTCTGTTCAGTGTGCTCAGCCACTTCCAAACTTAAGAAAAAAGTATTTGTAGACTCCTAAAATAATTTTCTTTTATCTCTTTTCTGATTTTCATGAGCTCTTACAACGTATTTAAGGATTTAAGGTATGCGAAGACAAAAAAGCTGCACACTACTGTAGGTATCACCCATCTTCTCCCCCCTCCCCCAGTATTTTCCAACTTAATCAGTTAAAAAATAGGGTACCTCTAAATTTTCTGTAAATCTGCAGAAAGAAAAAAAAA
>NW_010121035.1:0-40559 GCF_000699245.1 Pterocles gutturalis
TCCTCTGCTGCTGCAGGGTGTTGCGGGTGCCGCCCCTGCTCTGTGCTAGCTCTCCGCTAGGGGGGTGTGGTCACCGTTGCCCTGGTAAGTCCCGCGTCACGGCATTGGGATTCGGGTTACGCCGCTGTCCTGGGGTTCTCCTGTTGAAGGAATCTCCCAAAAAATCCCCCTGTGCCTCGTGATCAGTCTGTCTGTTGGAGCTGGGTCGGCTCTGAAGCAGCTGATCTCAGCGACAGAGTCTGAGGGAGTCTGGGTCCAAAACAAAACCCAGAATTCATGCTCTCATCACCATCCCACAGTATCACACCTGAAAGGATCATCCCCTGCCTCATGTTAATTTGACCCAAAATATTAATTCACTCTCCAGGGAGCAATTCTTTGCTATGTTGTGTACTGAGATATGTATAAATCAATCTGACTGTATTAGTTCTGTAGCTGGCATGCAAATGCCAGGTATTCATGGAATTATTAATTGTTATTAGTACTGGAATCTGTAGTGGACAACACAGAGGTGCAGAGATCTTCTCTTCTGAGGTATTTTTGTAGACAGTGATGTTCTGTAGTTGGAAAAAGATGCTCCTCCAGTGAGTGATTAAGAGCAAGCACCTGACTCTGTATTCTGAAATGAACTTTGTAGACTGTCAAAGCCTGTGAAAATTCTTCTGCCTTCATCAGAGTGAAGTTTCCCTTTATCAGTACCTGTTTCAAGGCCCTGAGGACAAAAATCTGTGTAAATTAGTTCTCAAGATATATTAGGGTTGAGAGGACAAAGAACATCCATTCTATAAAATGTGTTGCATTACAGCTATTGATTTCACAATTCATATATATTCATATTTTCACAAATAATAATGCTCTCTGCGCTGTTGTGTTCAGAAAAGGTCAATCCTTCCTCTTCAAATGTGTAATGTATGTGTAAATATAAGTAACCTTTGTTAATACTCTGTAATTTCTTTACAAAAAGACATTACAAAATTATGACAGTTTGTTCCATTTGTTCCTATAAAGCATTTCATCTGAAAAGTTACAGCTCTCATCTTTGTCCTTGAAATTATTCAGCTAAGTGCAAGTTGCCTTTATGAAAAGTAAAGAACTAGAGCCCACCCTTGCTTCAGCATAACACACTGGAGAAACTACTGTACTGTAGAAACTATCATGTGGGGAAGCTTTGACGTTTTTAGATGAGGTAGAAGGATCTTCAAGCAAGACTTTAAAAGGCCTTCTAGGGTCTAGAGACTCCTCTTATCCGTAGTCCTGCATGGGAATTAGTATGTCCAATGGGTTATGCACCAGACCTATTGCTGGGCTAGAACTCCAAATGCTCTTCACACCACTTACAACAACTGTGTCTCACCACATTGGAACCTTACCTATAATATTTCTTGACAAAAAGACAAGTAACTGAAGAGAAAGAATAGTCCACTGATAGTACTGCTTTAACCTCTGAAGTGTGACATGTGCATGAATCACTCAATGAAGTTCGTTATTATAAACAGCAAGATGAAATTCCACAACATACTTACAGTTCTTTGCATTAGTAGAGGAGTTTCAGAACAACCAATCCCTTCATCATTAAAACTTGATTCCATATTGATTATGTCTTCAATCACTTCTTCCATCTGATAAAATAATATTTTAAGACCAATCATTATAAAAATAATGGAAATAAATCTTGAGAATTTATTGCATCAATAAAACTGAATTTCAGAAGTTTATATCTTAAAATTCAAATAGTTCAAGCACGTTTACACAATATTAGAATTTTTTACCTCTTGTGAAAACAGTTTTTGTTGTTTAGCAAGTTACTCCTTTCCTCCCAAACACCAGCCCACCCCCTTTTTTAACCCCTTATTGCAACACCAAGATCAGATGACAGGAGTGCATTGCTAAGTTGTAACTCTGATCCGTCACCTTCATCAAATGTCATATCCACAGTGTATTGTTGCATTGGTGCAGGAAGGCTGAAAGGAACCTGTGGCTCTGCAAGAGCGTGAGTCACTCAAGATGTGGTGTTACACACTGCTCTCAAGATTCAGGAGGCAGAGGTTTGTGTTGTGTTTGGCAGCACACTGGATACTTCTCCAGATACCTTTCTGGTCCCAGTTTTGTTCTAATCTGAATAAAAAACTACTGAAGCAGATGGAATAGCTAATTCATTCCTTGGGATGAAAGAGTGAATACTTTACAGACATATATTTTTTACTGTGAGGGTGGTGAGACACTGGAACAGGTTGCCCAGAGAAGCTGTGGACGCCCAATCCCTGGAGGTGTTCCAGGCCAGGCTGGATGAGGCTTTGAGCAACCTGGGCTAGTAGAGGGTGTCCCTGCCCATGGTAGGGGAGTTGGAACTCGATGAACTTTAAGGTCCCTTCCAACCCAAACCATTCTATGATTCTATGGTAAATAGATTTGGACAAGGTACAGCATGAGTTTTGAATTATAATTTTGGCCCAGTTCTGTTCACAAAATAACTTTGGGAAAGACCCCATGATGAACCTGTCACTGTTAGCTCTAACATCCACAGGAGTTGAGTCCTGCTCTGAGGCTTCTTGAGCAGCTCTTGGGAGCTGCCTGAAGAGCTGTAGCTGAAGGAAATGTAGAGGGTCCTATGCAACAAAAGAAAGTGTCACACAGGCCTTTCAACACAGATTTTTAGGCTACGTGGACCAGCACAGCTCATACATGCACTCCTCTTCCTCTCAAAACTAGACATGTGCTGTCCCAGAAGTTGTGCCCAGTCTTGTCCAGAAAAGTGCTGTCAGGGCCAAAAGGATGCCAAAAAATGCCAGCAATTAGACAACATGAATGACTACCTGTGTGTTGGCTTTATATTATTTACTAATATAACTATAGCCTACACTGAACCGCAGGGCACAGCCGCACTAGGAAATTACACTGTGCCAGTCATCTCCCTGAGACTATGGGATGGGATTTTTCAAACAATTGGAATGAAACCTGTGAGGATTTTGGCCAGTGCCAACTATCACTCTCCCAGTCGTCACAAGGCACAGCTCAGGAGAGTGATTTACAAGCAGCCATCTTGCTCTTCAGGACAGAGAGTGGTTCAAGGGCAGGCACCCGTTGTTCTTGGTCGGACACCCGAAGTGCCTGAGATCAGCTCCAGCACGCTGCACTTTCCAGCACAGAGGTGATCACAGAGGCCTCCACAAAGGCAATCTAAAATAATCTTTGCAGTCTAGTGGCTCCAGTAGTCCATAAACCTGACATAAAATGTGAGTTGCCAATGCAGAAGGACTGGAGGGGCCCCAGATGGGCAATCCAGAAAGTGCCAGGTTTATTTTTTTCAGTTCCCCCATGCATAACATCCAAATGCTCAAATGGGTCACACTGTGAGAGTCTTCTGTTCTGTAAAAGCCCAAGATAAGGTACAAGATCTCCATTTCTTATTCCTGTAGGAATTCCCCTTTTACCTAATAAGCAGTCTCTTTTGAAATCTATTGAGGTGTTAAAGGCCATAATGATCTACATCTCACACTGGCTGAGAATCTAACATTGTATAATAGCTGTACCTCTATTAAAATTGATGGTGGCACTAAAGTTAGCATATCTATACCAATTTACCCAAGATAATGCATATATAAATATATCAGCTAACTGAAAAATGAATGAGCGGTTCTTTCAGTTACATCTTTAAGGTAATCACTATTTAACTTTGCTATGCATCTAGGATAATACTTTTAGACAGAAATAACTCTCATCTGAAAAAAAAAGTTTTGTATTGCAAAGTACATATTCAAAAAATGGACAGCAATGTATGACGCATAGATAAAAAGATGCAACAGTACATTTTAACTGGCAGTAATTTAGAAGCCTGATCATGCACTAAGGTATTCACAGGCATTCAAGGGAATCACCCACGTAATACAAAAGGATTCAGGGGGCAAGTGATGCAACTGAAGTCCCCATGAAAGGAAAGAGGGTCATCTCTTGCCCACTACCAATACATGGCAGGTCACGTAATGTTTTTGTAGAAGTACACAAAGCCCATTTTCCCATTCCTTTCACCAGCCCTGCCCTACCGCATTTTCGTGTTCGCCTCCAAGGGCCAGCAGCTTGGTTACGGGGCTTTCTGGTGTGCCAATATCGCTGACGGGAGGCATGTGTCCGTTTCTTAAAATGGGGGTCACTCCCACAGGCTGGATTGTGTGGGAGTGGGACAGGGAGAGCGTCTGGCTGGACAGCTTGGTATCAAGAGTCAGGTACTGCTTCACCTGATGCCTCTGGCTTTGCTGTATGTGGTATCTAGACTGGTTTTCCAAGTGCGTTTGGACCTGGGAAGAAATGGAAATAATTGCTAAAATTTCAAGTTATTGGTACCAGTATTTTCCCATATGTTAAATTTAAAAAACTTCTAAACAATAGATTTGGTTTTAATAACACTTGGATAGAATTATTATTGACCTTAAATATTTTTTCAGTTTTGCACCCATCCACATTTCTTATTGGTTTACCATTGTCACCCAACACAGCTGAATAAACCTTCTGAATAATTATGAAAGAAAAATAGAATTAGAAAAGATAAACATGATCCTGAGAAAAGACCATAAGTATGCTATACATTATTCTTTTCTCATTTAAGAATGATCTCTATTGAAATCACTGATCGTTACAATCAAATTTACAAGCATATATGTACTCTAAAATTAATATCACAGTGTGTATACTCTTTTGTATTTAAAAGAGTAAATAAATGTATAAAGAAAAATATAATCCAACCAACTTCAAGTAATATCAACAGCAGCAGACATTCACTCATACCTAAATCCACATTTGGCTCACCTTGTAATAAGTACAGTCAGTTGAATGAGGCATTACTGCACTTCAGCAAAAAAAACCCCGAAGAAAATAAAGAGTACAAACTATGGTCCTGGATGACTGTTCACCATCCTCAAACCACACAGTCTGCTTGAAGTGCCTCTTGAGGACAGATCACTTTTTGAGTTGGTAGGACTTTATAAACTGAGTGGTCATGCCAAAATGGCTAATTGAGTAAGACTTTGGGCCATCCTTTGATTAGAGAGATTGACAGTTGCTACTTCAAACAGCTCCCATTTCAGATCCGTGTCACATTCCTGCAATTTAACTACCAGAGGAGCACTGCATACACAAACCTTACTGTCATTTCAGCCCTGTGGCTTTCTCCTCTTCCTACTACATGACTAGTCACAGATTTCTTGTAATAAATTTTTCTCAAGTGGCCTCTGTGTAAGCATGATTAATATTTGCTAAATAATAATAAGACTTGCTTTGCAGCCCTTTTTCTACCCAAAAAAAAAAAAAATCAGTCATTTAAACAAACTTTTTAATTCCCTTAACATACGTAAGCAGAGATAAATAGCCCATAAAAGAGGTTTGCATTTAAATTAGCTATATTTTTGTACAATATCACAGTACCTACTTTATTTTTAATCACGATATGGTGGCATGTCTAGAATTATTTTATTTATGTTTCTTTAAACTAATTTTCTAGTCATATAAAAAGATTAAGACATGCAGTAATTAATATAATATTAATTATTTTGATGTAAACCTTAATGTTTTTAAAAAATATTCCATTAAAATATTTCTATAAAATCTTAAATACACTGTTTAGATTTTCCCCTGTTTTATGTTAGGAAGTCATGCATCCTATATAAGGTTTTAAAACTAAATGTATATTTGGGATTTACTTAAATCATGATATTATTTGTTTTAACTGATATATTTCTGTTAGTTTTAGGAAGTGTATGATCTACTGTTAATTTAAGCTCTGATTTATCATGTGTAAGGATACATGTAAAGCTATCAAAATCATTCAGATACTTATGCATCTATTTACTCCTCCAGCTTCAGTAACACTTAAGCTCATATTGAAAGTTAAATGTTCAAGCAGTTTCTTAAATTAGAATCCAAACATGAAATCTACTGCGTGCCAGTTTAACCAGATAATTGATCTTGGGTGAAATGCAATGTGCTGAGGGAAAGAAAATATGGGATATGCTGTGTACCTTTGTTTCCTGCTGCTGTTTCAGAAGCAGCCATGGACCCTTTGTGCTTGTGCTGGACTCTAGGGTCACAGAATGAATCTATGCAAAATGACCACTACCCAGACCCTTGCACTGCCTACACTGATGAAGATTACTTTCCAGCAATCAACAGCTTTGAAAACACAGCTTCTTCACATGGCATAAATGTGAGTGGGATCAATGCATCGGCTACAAATGCATCTACTGCATTTCACCCCAACTACTTTTTTCTCTTAAATGAAGCTGATGATCATCATGAGCAATGAATTGTTGTCTCAGAAATTGTACAGGCCTACCTGAAGCATGAAATCCAGAATATCACATATCTTCAAATTACATGGGAAACATAAGAAATTTACAGTGTGCAAAGTCTATAATACCTTTTTCAAAAATTTGTTTTTAATAAGGAATTATAATAAGAAAGTGTGTTCTGCCACAAGAAGATTGCTGAAATGTCAATGGCTTAGTTTTGTCTTTCTCTGGATGTTAGATTGTTAGTGACAGATCAAAATCCCTCTGCAGCCCAAATTCCGAGTGAACTACCATAGGGTCATCCCACCAAGCAAAGGTAAAAAATCAAGTTTATCAGGAGTACTTGTTTTGTATTATATTCTTTCAGTGCTTATATCCTCTCAATACTCTCCTGAACATCTGCAAACAGGAAAAGAATTTAAAGCTTCACTGATGGGATCTGTTGGTACGGTTTTGCAAACCTCTCCATCTCCCTTACTGTGCCAGTTGCAGTCATTACAAAGCAGAGCCACTGAGGTTAAAAAAGTATCTACTTTTGAAAGTCAAACCACTATGTAAAGACAAAGCAGAGCTGGGATCCAGTTTTTATGATCATACTGGTCATGTGTAATAAATGGGGAAAAAACATCGTGCTATGCTAAATGAATTCTACAATTGCAAGTCAAGCTCTCAAAAAATTGAAATGACTGTTAAAACTGCCCATGCAACATGTGTGAAATAGGAGCAGAAACTCAAAAGTTAGTTATTTTATGAAACCAGATAACCCAGTGTCAAATACTGAGCAATTTGATCAGTTTATTTTCCACTGGGATGCTGGATGAGTTTTATTGTATCAGTAATATTCATCTAAGATTCAGTTTAGGTTTTCTGAAAATTTTAGATTATATAAACTTTTAAATAACTATTATTAAATAACTATATATTACCATAATTGCAAACATTAAACATTGACTTCATTTTGAGCTTCTTTTTAATGGTGTAAAATGAGTGGCTAAGTGCTGGCACAAGTGGCCCAGAGAGGTCATGGAATCCCCATCATTGGAGATTTTCAAAACTTGACTGGACAAGGCCCTGAGCACCTGAGGAAGCAAAAGAAATCTAGAAATAGTTAGGGAAATTTGAATTGGTACTCTAAATACTGAAACTCTGGATAATCATTATTAAGTCTGTGAAAAAGAATAGTATCAGGATAAGAGTTCATTGAAATAAATGCTAAAAGCAAAATAACCAAAAGATCACTCCCACACATAAATAGTGCCACAAGTAAAAAAGCCCAGATGGACATGCACTTAGCTGCTTAGAGACCTTGATTATGTGCATGTCCTGGATCTACCTGATAAAGTCTTTCCTCAAAAAACTGAAAAAGGAAAGATTTTTTTGGCACAGAAGCATCCTCATTTCACCCAATAATCCCAGTACAATATCTTCCAGCTGCATTAGGAAACTAATTTTCTAATTCCTCATCTTTTGAGGAGTTCCCATAATCTACGAGAACATTTTGTCAGAGACTACATGAAATTTTAAGGTGATGCTCTCTGAATGTCTCCAGTCTATGAGTCCTCCCATATATAAAATCATTAAATCTTCTTCGGACCAGGGACCTGCCTGCAATGTTGATGCTGACACACCCTTTATTGCCCCAACAGTCTGAATATAGGGTTACCGTCTTTTTTTTCCTCTCTCTAGGTCAATGAATATTTAATAATTTGTTTAAAGCAGAACAGCTTTAAAGGAAGACCCTGGTATGGTTTTCAGGGTAGAACATCCAAGAAGCTCGCGGCTCCGTGATACCTGGTTTCTCACTCTGACACAAATTAAGCAACATGATTTGATAAAGCATATCTTCTAGCTCTCAGAAGACAGTTTTCTATTAAATGTCTCTCTACTTTCCTATTTTTTTGTTAAATGGATGACCTTGCTCACTGACATACCTGATTTCTGGGAATCCCTACCAGACACCCAGTGACCACCTGATGATTCAAATTCTGACTCACAAAAGCCTCAGGCACAGCTCAGGACTTAGTGTTTTCTTACCGGTACACCAGCTCTAGCTCTTGGTACAGTCTGTGATCTGAGCCTTCCTGTGAAGTGCTCCTGAAGTTATATAGGCTTGTTTGACTGCTCTGTGTGCAAGGTGTGACAAGGTGGCAGATTTGTGCAGATGAAGTGCTAGTTCTCCTCCCAGGCATTCTCTTGCAGCAGCTGTGACCATGAACTTTAAATGCTAATTATTTCAGATTATTTGAGGTGTGAAGGACAGCATAAAGTTCAACAGTAAATAGATTATTCACTCCCTCTTAGGCGCAGCTTTTGTCTGTTATCTGGCTTTCCTAATCATGGTGAAATTAAAGCCAATTCAGAACCAGAAACATCAAGCATGCAGGGAGCCAAAAGGATCCAGACCAAACTCAGATATTATAATGCCACTAGAACAAAGCTAGAACAGAACTGAACACTTTGAGATGGATTTTGTAATACAGAAAAGATCCCAATGTACGTGTAACTGACTGTACCTATTTCTGTTTTGTATCTCACTGAGAAGCCAGTTCTGAGAACAAGAACATAAGAGCCTTTCAGAATTACAGATGCATATTCAAACTTCTTCAATTGCTCTTTCTAATTTCAGCACACATCATCATGTTGTAAAACTGTGGTAGAGTTGTGTAACATCTTTTCCCACATTCACACTAATTTTACTTTCATTTCTAATACATTGCACAATGGCAGAACTAGGCCTTCAGCAGTTTATTTACATAAACTATTTTACTTCCACATTTGCTGATGAGATTTTTTTTTCCGTAAGTAAAAGAATACCTATGATGCCAAAAGTAAGAATGAGGGCATATTTAGTGGACCTAGAGGAGGCATGAACAATGTCAACAATACTCCAGTAAGTAGCAGAGCTACATCTCGTATTGGTATTCCACTAAGGGCAGGCAGGTGATACCTGTACTCCCAGGCTGCTTAGCCCAACATCAGTCCTGGGAGAAATAATAGGAAAACTGAAAAGTGATTCAATTAATAAATTATTAAAAGATAGGAATATAATTAATGTTAGTCAACATAGTTCTGTGCAAAATAAGCCTTGTCAAACAAATCTACCTCTGTTCTTTGATGAGATTTCGAGTTAGGTTGACAAAGGTAACGATGTAGGTATAATACACTTCAACTTTTGTGTGCCTTTTGACTTAGTATCATTCAATATTCTAATTAAAAATATAGCACTACACAATATCAATAAAGCATGTTTTAACTGGATTAAGAACTGAATGACGAACATGCACAAGAAAGTAATCAGCAAAGGCTGAGTGTCAGAAAGAGGGGCTCTTCAGTCTTGTTCTACTCAACATTTCCATCAGTGATTTGAGACTAATGAAAAAAAAAGACTAAAAATAATATTTTTTTTTTACAGTAGTGATCCCATTGAAAGAAAATGTGTTCACAGTCAGCCAAATACACATCTGCATATGCTGGAGGAAGAAATACAGGATGAAACAATGGAGAAAAGTGAATGGAGAAAACACTGGAAGCAACAAGCCTGTAAAGAATTTAGGGTCATAACAAACCAGAAACTCAGCAGGAGCGTCCAGGTGATGCTACAGCAAGAAATGGAAAATGGCATAAAGGAAGTAGTGAATAGGAGCCTGGCTTTTCTCTGCTTTTATTTATGGCTCAGGAGAGATCAATAATGGAATGCTAAAAATATTTCTGCCCTAAGTATTTTTAAAACTTTGTTGAAAAAATTTAAGGGATGCAGAAAAGAACTATGGCAGTAACTGAAGATCAATAAAAGAGTGCTTCAATGAAAATTTAAAAAAAACTCAGCTATGTTCTTGTCAAATTTAAATTTATGAAATTTGTGAGAGGTGCTGAATGTGACAGTCTTTCAGCTAGCACAGAAAGCATGGCAAGAGCCACTGGCCACAAGTTGATGTTAGGCAAGCTCATATTGGAAATTATGTGAATAAACAGTGAAATACTCAAAAGGAAATGCTCTAGCTGCTGTTTTCTTCAGACTAAGCGTTGGTGACTTTTTGGAAGAGAAGCATTAGCCAAATCCAAGATATGCTTTTGTCAAACACATTCTCGGACTCAAAGCTCAATACTAAAATAATAACTGAACGGAATATAAAAGTCTATGATTTTAGAGGAATTAGAATGAATGGTCTAATAGCCCTTTCTATGTTTAAATTTTATGGATTTTTGGATCTGAGAACTGGCTATTATAGCAGCAACTCTTTTTTTGATGAAAAATCACTCTCAATTTAATAAGTCCTTAGATTTCTGCTACAAAAAATATGCTTAAATATGGTCATAATATACTGGACAGAACTCAGTAGACTTAATTGCAACTTGCCATTTATGCTAGATGTTAATTTGTTCCACTGTTTTAGTAGCTTTTGAAGTAAAATTTCTCACCCTGATGGTTTCGCATCATTTATCATTAGTCCTGAGCATAACACCTTTCTGGAACTGTTTGAGTTATGGGGCTTCATGTTCTTTTCAGCCACTGTGTCAGAAAATAAGCATCTAATTATGAACTTTTCAATTATTAGAATGTTCTGTGAGTACCCAAAAAGTCTAATTCCATTTTAAGATAAGAAACATAGTCACAACACAGACTATTTTAGCTTCATTTCTGAGGATTTTCAAATGGATTTTAAGGGTGAGGAAAAAAGGCATTTTTAGTGATGAAATAATCCTTTTTAACTTCTATTACAAATGAACATCAGTTGTTTGTTTGTCCTGCTCTTTCTATTAAACTTTTTGAGAAAAGTGTATTTGTAAAATTATTTCATAATAAAATTAAATTTCAACTTAATTTTGTAATTATACACTTCTGTTCCATCTAAAAGCTATCACCAAGTAATGTAGTTGTTCACTTTAATGTTTAGTTTATAAAAGCATGTGTGATTGTGTCAGTTAATTACTTTAAACACAGTAATTAATTTTTAAATGTGAATATTTTTCGTATTGGAACTTTGATCCGACTAGATGAGTCCTTCTGCATTAATATGCATGAAGATAGAATACAAAGCAAAAGACATCCAGTCTAGCAACTCACAGCTGTGTTTAGCTGATGCTTTACAGTAGCTTTCAAGTTAAGAAAAAATTCTCATGTGACTCTAATGCACTATTTTTCATCTTATTTAACCTTTGACATCATATTCATCAGGAACTTGTGAATGTTCTTTCAAGGGTGAAGAGGCTGAAGAGGAAACATTTTGAAGTTCTTTGACAAAAGCCATGTCTTCAACAATGACTACTGCTTCTGTATTTTTGTATCTCAGTGTCTAAAAATAGCTGATAATTATAAATGTGGGGTAGGATGGGAGCAATCAGAAATTCTCCATCATGCTGCCAACCATTATGAAAAGCAAGAGGAATGTGGGAGAAAAAGAACGGTAAAACAGACTTTGCAGAAATCAATTCTGGATAAGGAAACTTTCTCTGCACAGCATAAGCAGCAGAACAGCGTTTCTTTCAGGGAGAGAAAGGCAGCAGGGCTCTCACAGCTGTGGCTGTTAGAGGCTAAATCTTACAGCTAGCCATTTCCTGTCAAATCCCCATGCAGACGCAGGTATTTTGACAGCATTTCCCCATTGTGGTATTCTCTAGCACTCACTGAGCATTGATGGAGCTCAGTCCTTTCAGGTATTCCTCTGTGCTAACCTCCTTGTGCAATCAGAAATGAGTTGGGGGAAGCCAACTGCCTGCACTGAGCAGCTACAGAGACATTATCAAAGCAAGCACTTCCATTTGCACTGGTGTGCCTGAGACACTCTTGGCTTCTTAATTGAACTCCTGCAGTTAAGATACACACAGCTCTGATGGCTCCTTATCTGTCACCAGCTTGACTTCTGAAGAAAGGATCCCTAAGGTCCTGAGGCCAGCTTGTCATGTTTTAAAATAACAATGAGTCTCGATGACTTTGTGGTCTTCACTGGCAGAAAAAGACAAGTTTTTAACATTGCACTATAAAAACAGCCTATAAAGTTAAGGAAAGTAAACTACAGGAAGTTTTTTTACAAAACTATCCCTTTGATTTAAGTTAGGATTTCAGCTGAAAATATAAACTATGAATAAAACCAAACACTACGGTTAATAGGCCACAGAAGCATTACAATGGACCACAATCAAATTATGAAACCCTGGTTAATATCCTTACTTTGACTCGGCACAGCGACCCTGTCCAGTCTCTCATTGATTCATGAGATCTGTGAATATAATAAATCTTTACTTTTCCAGTTCATCTTTATTGTTGGTGTTATTAAAGGACAGTGAATGCGACTCTTGCATGTGAAAAATGGAAAGAAGCTTGAGAAGCTTCTTGTACAGCTAGTTATGTTTAAAGAGCTGGGTCCTGAAACCTTTACTTCACTTGTCTCTGTCTCCAGAAGTCATTCAAAGTAGGTCAGCTAGTAAGATGCTATTACATGGAGAAGAGGGTATCACACATATATGCAAGGAAAATAAGTTTTGAATATGGAAAGTACAATCACCTAGTTTTTAGTTAAAAATCTTCTGTTAATGAACTTCCACCAGTGCAGTTTGTTCAGTCCTTGTAGAAGAAACAATATAGCATTAGAAGTTCTGTATTTGTCAACTGCAACAACTAACACAGATCCATAAAATTTAGAGTTATATCAGGATGGGAAATCTGCAACTAGAGTGATGTATTTTATTTAGAGTTTCAAGATTTTCTGACAAATATCGTATCTCAAAAAAAAGTCTACTCCTCAATATAGGATTCATATAAAGCAGGCTGATACAGGGATCAGGAAAAATGAAAATGCTTGCAGACATGAGAGTTTGTATTTTAATGTCAACATTTTTAACTATTTAACTTCAGATAAAGCACTCAGAAAAGACAAAAGATGAATATAAGATTCATATAGTCTATTTTGTTATCCATAGGTAAGTCTGGAATATAGGTCTAACTTTGGAGAGAACCAGCAGGTATGTGCACTACCTCTATGTGTAGATGAGAAAGTCAGGTGGCTGAACTTCAGAATGAATGAACCAAAATAAGATAAATCACTGGTGTGATGGCTGCTTTAGTAAATTCCTGGATGGTTTCAAAAGACTCTAATTTGTTCTTTGATTTCTAATTGTTTTCATGTGACAACAATATTTTTTTCACTTGTATTTCACTTTAAACATTAAGAGAGGAATCAGCCTTAAAAAGTGTGAAGAGGAGGCATGAAGTAATAAGTTTCTCATTGTTCGCTACACACTTTTTTTTTTGGCTTCCCAGGTAAAATTTTGAGAGGAAAAGATAGTACTTTGGCATTTGAGTGTACTGATATTTCTGAGGGAGGGGTATGTCTTTTTGTCCTTATGCCTTCATTTCATTGTACAAGTGGTGTTTGCACACAAATAATAACATTTATAATGTGCTTTCCAATAACATTGTTATGTTTTGGCAGCACAAGCTAAAGAAGAAAAAGACAAAACCTGAACACAGTAAGCCTACCTCTGGCATGCTATTCTTCTTCAAAAATAAAGTACATGCAAAAGGTTTAGTGCTTTGGGATAAAACCACTGGGTTTGCCTATTTCTAGTAAGAAAGATTCATGACTGTATGCCAAGGTGACTACATCAACTTCCTCAAAAAAAGTGAAACTCATTTATTGAAAAGCATGATCACTTTGTTAGAAGTGGTAAGAATTTCACCACCAGATGACAGCACTGCTTATTACTAACCCCTTTTTCGTGTATTTCAGTCCTCCCTCATTTTGAAAACAAACTGTACCAAGGTATGCACCCCCCAGCCCATGCACCGCAAGAACGGAGGAAGCCAGTAGCATAAGGTCATTTGGTGAGGTAGTCACATCAGGGAGGCTAAGCTGTTGGACAATTTATTTTAAGTCTGTGAAGGGTTATAGCTGTAAAGACACAGACAAAACCAGCTTCAGCCTAAGAAATGTGCTTTCTATTGCTTTCCTCAGTCTCAGAGTGATAAAGAGGGCAAAGGGGGAAGCTTTCAAAGTAGGCATCTTAAGTTCAGCTTCACAACACGATTTTTTGTGAAACCAAGGCAGCATCATTTTGAGCCAGCTTAGGATTTGGCCACAAAGTGTGCTTCCATACAAGAGGAGCAGATTGGGTTAGCTGACAGCAGTAGGTGATGTTTTAATCAAAAACAGGAATGGCACATCAAGGATAGCTATATGAGAACCAAAGTAACAAAAAATATTTCATATCAGTTGTTAAGAGCATTTTTTAAATGCACCTGGTTCATTTTGTGTTCATATATGTTTTATGGCTGTAAGTGGCAATGAGTCTGACTGTGTTCGCACTTCAGGATGTGGTTGGCATGCTGTTCATGTGGTTAGCAAACATCACCTTCAGTACTCGAACACCACCTACAAATCAGCATATTTTTTCAGCAATACACTTCCAGTTATGTTCTGAGAGTAGTAACAGTGGATTTACAGTGCAGTAATTACGTGGTCCTTGAAATATTTTAATAATTTTGTAGGTTTTGTGTTTGCCACTATTCTTACAAATAAGAGTTAAATAAAGAGCCCAGTTGTTTGTTAGTGAAAAAACACCTCATATTACCAGAAATTATAACGAATGTTAATTCTTACTTAAAATTGTATAGTTTATCTTGAGGAGTCTTTTCTGAACTGTAGTTTTGCATGTTTGAGTCTGAAAATATATTTTTCAGCCTAACACTGATGTATGTCTGCTAAAGAGGAGAAGGGAATTTGAGAATTAATTGAGAGAACACTTACAGAGTGCAAGGCTCCAAACACTTAGGTTTTGCTGTACTCTGCAGTTGACTTGAAATATCACAAAAATAACATAATTGGTACTTTCAGTACTGAACTGAGCAAGCAGTCTTGCCTTTTAACATGTATTTAAATTAATCTTAGTTCACAGCATGTTCCATTCAGTAGTAACTCAATTAGAAAAAAATAAAAAAAAAAAGAGAAGATATTAATACCATTTCTAATGTACAACAGATCAAAAACCTTTAGAACAAGAACCCCTGTAAAAACACCGTAAATAGAATCAAAACTCAGCCTAGCAGAAACAAGTATGTGTCCTTCCATGTCAGATTGTGCTTTATAGCATTTCTATTTCAATTCAGGTACAACAAACATTTATGCATTTAGTAGACACTACAGAATAGGAGCTGGAGGAGTGATATAAGGGTAAGCACAAACTACTCAACAATTTTTAGCCGCTATCTACTAAATAAACAGATGTTAATTAACAAAAGATGATTGATTTTACTGGGATTAATCAAGAGAAACTCCCACTTAGTTTAAATGAGAGTCCTGTGTGAATATGGAATTAAAGATTACAATTGGTAAGTCATTATTAAGAGCATTAATTATAAGCTGCATTGTACAGAACAAGTCTTTCAAATGTAATGGTCCTCATTTGGAAATGAATGTACAAGTTAAAAATAAGTTGTTACAATTGCCTAGAAAAATGATTGTCATAGCTACGTATCTGTGTGAAATCTTTCTATCCCCCAAATGTTTTTTTGGTTGAAAGTAAGAATATTTAATAATGATAACAGTATTTTAAAGAGTCTTCAGTATGTTGTCAGAGTAAAGCAGGAAAACATCACTGTTTGTACTACAACAAAGTGGTGTGCTGTGAATATTAACAGTAAGATTTAGTAAGTGAGCTTATTAGTATTAACAATTTTATTGAATTATCAAGTGAGTTAGTTAGCATTTATCAGCATAACCAGTAGGCCACGTTATGGAAAGAAGGCAAATGGTTGTCTCTCTGGTCTGCCTTAAGATGGCAGATAAAACTGTGATTCCATCACAGAAATGAAATAAAGCA
This sequence comes from Pterocles gutturalis, assembly GCF_000699245.1. Classification (NCBI taxonomy): domain Eukaryota; kingdom Metazoa; phylum Chordata; class Aves; order Pterocliformes; family Pteroclidae; genus Pterocles; species Pterocles gutturalis. Next base: position 16,095 of record NW_010121035.1, read on the forward strand.
AGAACTGATTAGCCTGATTTTCATCACGCAGTTAAAGTGCAGAAATGTTGGTTTGCCAGCATAGTTACCTACAGGCAGTGGCTGGATTTCTATCGGTTTTATCACCTCTACAAAAGAGCATTGCCCCAGAGCCCAGGTACCTGACCACAGGGCAAACAAGAAACGACTAGTACGAATCTGGCCATGAGTAATTTGTGCAGCTGTTTGTGTATATCGAGTTGGTTCAAGGGATAGAAAGGAGAAGTGGTTCATAAGGGTATTTCCTTAACTCTGGCTGGAATTTCAGTTAAAGAAGAAATGATACAGCACTTCTAAGGAAAGAAACTTCCTATCTGTGTCATTAACTGAATAGATGCTGAAAGAAATCAATAGCATCATAGTCTAGCCATGTTGTCAGTTTCCTTCAATCCTTTTGTCAGTCTGTCATCACTGTTGCCATTCAAAAGGCCACAAAGCCTAAACACAGAGGCAGAACTCTTCCTATTATGGTCTTTAATTATCATAACCTAGAATGAGATAATTATCTTCAAGATCAAACACTAGAGTTGTTCTCAGCTCAGTTCGCTGTCCCAGTTTATTCATCATTGTATTAAAGTAGTTTAACAACACATTTACTGAGAATCACTTGGGCTCATCACCTTTTCCTTAGCTGTATGCAGTGCATATACGTAAGACAGTTAACTTTTTCGCAACATCCTTATTCTGTCAGGCCCAGATTTTAACCGTACATTGGTGGCCATCAGGACCATTCCCCTGAATTAATGGATGCCTAAATGCTTGCCAGAGTGGGGAAGGCTTCCTTACAGAAAACCGCGAGGAAGGACATCATAGGCAAACATAGTCTCAGACTGTAGCTGTGCTGCTCTCTGAGCTGTTTGCCTCGTTCCTCCTCCTTTGATCACAGCTGCACAAGTGCAGAACTCACTGTTACAGTCAGGATGATCTCTGTAATGGGCAATGGTATCCTTACCTAAAGATTATGAAATCCCACTACTTGGAGTGCAGAATTCCTGCCATTCCTCCCTACAGCTGGATATCCAGCAGAGGAATTTAGATTGCAACATTAATCTATGAGTCTCCAGCCTGACAAAATTTAACCTGCGTTTTCAATTCCTGAAGCAAGATTTTCATGTCAATTACTAAAGATTCGTTTTCATTTCCAAAGGTACACTTTACCTTATTGGAGTTTTTCAACAACATTTATAGTGCAATTGCGTTGAAATTTACATTCAACAAGGTAAGTGAAAAGGTCCTTTTCAGTTATACCACCAACCCCCTTTCCTCCTGCACGAAGGTTTCCATAAATCTTGAACGAGAAACTAAGCATAGCAGTATCAGTGGAGAATACTCAAGTCACCTGACACTTGCAGATAGCATTGACCTCCTATTTGCCGGAAAGATTTGAAGCAGTGTTCAGAGTACTGGGAAGAGCAGGAAGTGCTGACTCAGGATGAATATGCGCAAAATGAGAACTGGATTTAATAAGATTATGAAAGAGAATAACACTATGACTAGGAAAAATTAGAAAGGTTAGACCAACTGGCCAGATTAGGCTGATAATGTAAGCAGAGAAAATTAGGACTTGACAAAAGCTGTCAGAAGACTGAGTGATGGAAAGAACATTAATTTCAGTTTCTACGTAGAAGATATTTTGAGTATCCCTGTATTCCTAGACAGAATACTTGAAAGTAAAAATAAAGACCTTCCCCAAGAGAATAGAGAGAATAAAACTGTGAAAGACAAGAAAGATGAATCTGTCAACATAATGAAAACTAAACAACCTTAAAAGAAGAAAAGGAAAACTAAGATAAAGCAATTACATAAGGTGGGAAGTAGTCAAAAAGAACCAGAGAATGTTGAAACATAAGAAGAAATTTAGACCCTATTCCAGTTTTCTAGTGGATTGTTTACTTAGGTGCCAAGTGTAAAACTGGCCCGAGCAGTAAGCAGTACAAAGCAGTGCTGCCATAATAAACATAAAGGATTGGAGTTCCCAGTTTGGCACAAGAAAATGTCCTGGTTGGTCAGGTAGAAGAAATGTTCAACTACTAAACAAAACAAAGAAATAGAAGGTGTTCAGCATAAAAACAAGCTTGGATGTAGAAAATCCTGGTTAACTCGCTTTCGGTAGTTGCACAGAACAAAGGGTCCTGATGTTACAATGAAGATGAAGAGACCACAGGAGTACATCAGCCAGAAAGACCCTTGCCGGCATGGGCTGGGGATCATACAAAAGACTACCAGCAAAAAAAAAAACATGGCTAACCCCCACCAGACTTTTGATCATCTTATGGATCCAAAGTAGACCTGGTTGTTTTGTTGCTAGGAGGGTGACCTAATCAATGTTTATAAATACGTAAAGGGTGAGTGTCAGGAGGATGGAGCCAGGCTCTTCTCTGTGACATCCAGTGATAGGACAAGGGGCAATGGGTTCAAGCTGGAACATAGGAGGTTCCACTTGAATATGAGAAAAAACTTCTTTACGGTGAGGGTGACGGAGCACTGGAACAGGCTGCCCAGAGAGGTTGTGGAGTCTCCTTCTCTGGAGACATTCAAAGCCCGCCTGGATGCGTTCCTGTGTGATCTGATCTAGGTGTTCCTGCTCCGGCAGGGGGATTGGACTAGATGATCTTTTGAAGTCCTTTCCAATCTCTAACATTCTGTGATTCTGTGATTCTGTGATTTTCTTCTAGTTGGCAAAATTTGGATCAGACAATGAATAGGCAGGCAAATAATTAAAGCTTTAACTGCTTAATTAAAGCAAATCCTACTCTCTCCTCCCTCATGGACAAGAAGGCAGTGCCAGTAGTACAGTTTCACTGTTTGGAGGATGTACACAGAAACTTATCTATACAGATTTTATGTTAAAGTGTGCAAGGTGTGTTTCCACTGTGCAAAAGCTGCCATGGATGGGAGGGGAAAGTGTCTCCTGGAAGGGCAGCCCTGGGCACCAGCTAATTTGGTTACTAACCATACTTCACATACTGAGAACTGAAGGACCAGGGAATATTTTTTTGTCTGAGTATTCAGGAAAAGCCACAGAAAACTCCACAGTAAACATTTCTTCTTCCAGTCCCAGCACACAAACTCAATTTCGGTGTACTGGGTGTGCAGTAACCCTAGCATTTACACTTCAACAATAAGAACTGTGTGTTACAAGAGAGATGAACATGGCTATTAGTTTCCTAAACCTACCTTTAAAGCCCACCATCTGGGAGTTCTGATATAAGACAACCTGGGATTCCCTTGATGTGACGTGTACAGAAAAAAGTCTTTGCATAGAAGCCTGTCCTGTTTTTTGCAAATAAAAATGATTCATGGTGCCAGTGGCTGCTGTGCAGTAAAACTCTAAGTCTTTGTGCTGTAGGCTTCAGGTCTGGACACTGTATCTGAAGAAAATGTGTGAAGAGTAAGAAAAAGAGAAAGACGGGTAAGAAGGTGAAAACAGAGGATTACAGCAAGAAGCGGCCTGCACAGCAGTAGGAAATAAAGTATACATATAAGCATATATAGATATCGTTAACCCTGATCAATGGCATAAATTCCAGATTCTGTTTTACAACTGTACAATAAAATCAACTAGTATTAAAATACAGTATATAGAGTATTACAGATTAGAAAAAAAAAAGAGGGTGGGGGGACCTTTCAGGGTTCTGACCTTCTCTAGTGGTCTCCATCCTCCTCAACTCAATAGCTTCAACACAGGGAAAACAGAAGGTGGACACAAAGGTGGTAGCTGACTTGAGGTCGGATGAAGAAATAGATGTGTTTAACAAATATTAATTCCCGAGAATAATTTGGTTCCTTCCATTTTTTTCTGTTTCTCTAGAACTTTTTGTTATTGCATAGGTTTTGATTCCACAATCAAATAGTTTTTATTTAACCTACTTACTTTCGGTTACCATTTTCCCTGTTAGCTAATTAGGAGCTTACTTTGTCTCTATCTACTTCCATGTTGGGCCGGGGGGGGGCAGTGAGAGTGGGGGGATTGTTTTTGTTTAATCACTGCTCATTGCTACAAGAATGTCTTTATCCTTGCTAATGCTTTTCTAGGCCATGAACCTGCAACTACCTACACTTTTGCCATTTTATCCCACCAAGGGCCTTCACTGATTTCAGGGGAATGCTCACATGGACAATTGTTTGAAGGACTGAATCTTTAATCAGTAATTGCCAAGGGCATCTTGCATTAGTGAGCTGTGAAACAAGTCCTTAAGAAGCATACCACTCTTCAGTTGTGTGACAGTGTCATATTTTATCTCTACTTACATTACTGAGAATTGATCATGAAATCCTTTTAAAAGGATTTGCAATTTTCAGTTTATATCTATAATGAATTGTGAGATCTCATTTCTGCTCTGTAAAACTAAAAATTTTTACTAGCCCAAGGACATGTATGTCTTGGAAGAAGCAAGACGACAAACTGTCATTTCTTGGCTTAAGTTAACATTCTTTAATCACCAGACCATGTTGTGGTTCCACTACACTGGGTTCTTCCTGAATGCAGCAAGAGTCATGCCATTCATAAGAAAATCCTCTTTCCACAACACTTGCCAGTAATTTAAATTACAGTGGATCAGCTCTCAGGAGTTCTGTGTATTCAGTCCCTGCTCTAGCTACATTTTCCCTGCATGGCCTTGAGCAAAACTTTTAATATATTTTCCTTGATAAATGTGAATAATAATATTTATTTATCGCTATTATTAAAAATTTTTCATTTCAGAATATCTTTGGGGCAAGGATTATTTCAGTCCTGCTGGGACAATGGCACCTCCTCTTCACTGGAACCTTTAGTTGAAACATCTCTGCTTCAACTACCACTACTCCTACGACTACTAATCCCTTACTTATTCCCAGCAAAAAAACCAAGCTAAGCAATTTTATTTTTCAAAATAATAATATGGCTTTGAAGCTTAATAGAAAAATTCAGTCATTTCTGTTGTATGACAACCAAATAATCCATGTTAGTAGACTGATAGTTTATGGACAAGAAGGACTAGACACGGAAGTCTTTTCTTACCAGTATAAGATTGATTCTCCCAGAGTTCCTATAACAACCTATTATGAAATAAATTATTGCATCACAAGAAAATTCACTGCAGCCTAAGCTGGTTTTATTTTTTTTTTTAACTAGAAAAATATGTTTTCTTTAATATGTTTGCAATATAAACACCCATGCAGGTTAATTTTTAATCTGTAAGGGCTTTTCAAGAGTATATAAAAGTCATTTTGTCCTTTTATTGATAGAACTTATTTCTGTCCTTAACTAGAAACCTCTTGCCTGTTCATGTTTATGCAAAACAGATTTTTTGGAAGAGAAGAAAAAAAATGTACTGTAACTTCAGAAGGAAACATCAAAGGACTAGTGGCAACATCTTAGGGCTTTTATCAAAGTAGTGAGGGAATGCATTAAAGCAACAATATATGTAGCTTATAAATGATAGGACTATCCAATTCAACAGTATGTCTGATGAACATCGAGGACATGTTTTACATGCATTCTTTGTTTTAAAAGAAAGACTCGAACTGTGGTTTTGCTTTCAAAACTATGAGAGAAATGTCGAAAAAAATGTAGACTTGGGTCTTTAGGTTGTGTCAATCAATGCAGCTGCAGTGGAGTCAAAGGTAGTCAAGCCCACTTACACCTGATGGCAAGTTACACTTTTATATTTTTTGAGGTCAGTCTCTTCAACACTATATATCTATATATCTATGGCTTTTTATTCCTCTCCATTTTTGTACCTGTATGAGAGTTAAGGAACAGAGTACTGGGATCTGGCCTAATGAATAAGAAGTATAGATAGTTCTAGTATCTCAGAAGAAGTCTGTTATGAAATGATGGAACATGTCTACAAAATATCTTTCTGACAACCCTGCTTCTCAAAAGTATTTCAAGAATCTCTAAGTTGGCTTCACTTATTAGGAAAAAGTTATTTGTTGTTTCCTATTTATCCCTAAAACTTGCATTTAAAAAGCTCTGTTTATACAAGTAGGAGGACCATCACCATGTGAAAAACTCCAGAACTGAATGAATTATACACAGTCTCACCTCAAACCCAACTCCAATGCCTATGTGGAGCACAGCTGCCTATTCTGTCTAGATTTATGGCTTTTGCAGCCTGCCATAGGAAAAAAATGCAGATTATGAATCTACCCTAGGATGACATTGCTCCTCTCCCAGTCCCTCTAGTAGTAGTCAGCTAAGAGTCCCAGCTAACCCCAGACCCAGACACTGCACCTTGTGGTCCCAGCAAGTCCACTGACCACTGTAATATTTCACTACTGCTCAGTGCCATTAATATGCAAAAAGGCTTCGTACATTGGGGGATAATAACCATTCAGCAGTTTTAATGCTAAACTAACTGGGAGTTCATATAAAACTAGTTCAGATAGAGCTGGGATTAAAACCTAGTTCTGTTATGTGTGTGTGTATATATATACATATAAAAATATATAAAAATAGCCTAGTCTCACCCACAGTGTCATACTGAGAATTTGGAAGTAGGCCTGCCCCTCATAGCAACAAGGCAACATACAGAGAGGCATGGGAACAATTAATTTCTGTAATAAGAGATCTGGCTATTTGGTTCATGGGAAGAGTACATGCAAAAAAATTGTTCTGGGTCTAGTTCTTGCAAATTTTTCCTGATGGATCATTATTGCAGCAGTTACATTTTCTGGACCCATTGAACTCTGGTCGAGAAGGACAAGGAAGACAGAACAAAAGTTCAGCATCACTACACTCCCTCTGCGTGTCTGCTTCACCCCCCCCCAGTGATGAACCATGTACATGTCACTCTGTGTAGAGTGATATAGGGATGCTAATAGCTGCTTTCTGTTGATTTGCAGCTCTTACAACATGTTCTGTGGATCTGCAGGCTTCAAGTACACAGGCAGATATTAATCCACATGGAGGTGAAAAGCAATGGGTATAAATTAGCATAGGGACTTGGAAATAATGGACAGAATCACAAACCTCAAGTGCTGAAGGTTTATTGCAAAGCACAGAATTTAGAAAAAAAAAATCTGATGATTCGTCTTTACTGTGTCGATTTTATTTGCTTTTGAATATGGGCACTCTCTTTCTCAGTATAGGATGTGACAGAGTTAGGGTGTATTTGAGGCTGGCAGCAATGCCTGCGTGGCGAGAGAGCAGAAGACTATCTTGGGGCAGGAGGCCAACATTCAGAAAGCAGTTACTACTCTTGAAAACATAACTCTGAAGCTCATGGGAAAGCGAAGACATTTGCTTATATGCATCAGGTCCCCAGACTGATTAATGTTCACTACAGCAGAGATTTATGGATCTTTCTTTCTAATATCTCTTCCGTGAGCCGAACACAAGATGATTTTTGCACCTCCTAACTCTCTCATCACAAGCTCCCCAAGCTCTCCATCCATTTATATCACCTCAAAATGTCATCAGGCCAAAGCTGTCCATTAAACCTTATGATTATTTATTTATTACTTTATAACAGCATAGAGAAGTGGTGGCAGAGCACAAGCAAGGAATAAAATGGGGTTCCAGCCCCTCATCACCACTTATAGCTACCTCCTGCTATCTTGGCAGCCCATCACCTTCAACCTGCTCGATCCATGCAGCTGCATGCACACTCAGTACCCATGTCACTCCTAAGAGCTTGTGATATACCAGAAACTCCTCACACTATACATTTTCCAAACAAAACAAAATTTCAGGCTCTGTCCCACATCACAGGTTGCTCAGGAGGCACAATCAACAAGTAGTTAAGCCACCAGCTTTACAATGTAGCAGATTTCCTTCTTTGTGAACATAACTGGAAATTTTTTAGCTCCTGGAGTGCAGTTATTTTGAAATAAACTCTAAAGGTCTTGTTTCTGTAATGCTAGTAAAAATCCAATATATAAAAGCCTCTTTGTTAAAACTGAGGAAGGCATAAGGGCTGAGAAATTTTACAAATGCACGTTTCTGTCTGTCTATGGGAGAGCTTGATTATGATCTCACAGATTTATGAAAGAAGTAATAATAAATATAGCTCTGAACTAACAAGAAAGGGAGCAGGAAACAGAGACTGGGAATACACATTCAGTGCTTATTTAATTGTCTTGCTATATGGTCCTCCGTGCTTGTAGGAAGTCATGTTTTAGAAACAATCATGCAGATATCCAGCAGAGAGCATGATACCCTTTTCAGTAGGCTTCCTCATACACCTGCAACAGCTAATGAAATAATGTCAACTTTTTATGAATATTCAGAGTGCTTTTGTTAATAAAAAAGAAGGTATTATAATAGCCAGCTATTATGTAGGCTGGCACCAACTGTTCAGCTTCTCTAACAGAAAAAATGTAATTGTGTGTGAATTGTATTGCTCATGAAAGTGAGACAGATGTAGGAAGAAGGCACGCAGACACTGCAAATACTTGCATCCCACCTTGGGCTCCACCTGGAACACCAGTTATTCAATTACTGAGGCTTACCTCTACAATCCACACAACCTCATGCAGCATTTGCACAATGAGACTACGTGGCTAAGGACTAGCTAATACACGCAGACAATTTTTCAAAGCTACAGCATGTTTGTAGACCTGCATCTTTCAATGTAGGAATTCTGAAACAATAGCAACCAATAAGATTGAGACCAAAAAAAAAAAATGTGTTGTCCATTTATGGGCTAGTTTAGATCCAAAACATTATGTGAAGTTTTACATTCCTGGAACAAGTATGTGGTTGGCATGGCAAACATACAAAGGCACAGTGACTGCTAAAGGGTGGCTCCTATCCTTCTAGAGAAAGTAGAGCAGATAAGCTGATCTTTAAGAAAAAGGCTCTCTCTGGCATTTTCACTTGCCCTGCAAAGGCTGTTTTTCATTTTTAAATGAGGGAATTATCAATTCAGGTACACAGAGAGGTGAGCTCACACAGCTGAGCTGAACCTAACTTGAACACATTTGCTAGTCATTTCCCCTTCCACCCTCCCTTACAGATGAGAGCTCTGTCCCAGAGCACAGAGCATTCAAAAGATGAATTTATATTTTTTTTTCTAACTGGTTCTTACACATTTATCAGAATTCCTCCTTGTGACTGAGTGACCTGAATTAAATTGCAATGACATATTTAGAATCATAGAATCATAGAATCACAGAATGGTTTGGGTTGGAAAGGACCGTAGAGATCATCTGGTTCCAACCCCGCTACCATAGGCAGGGACACCCTCCACTAGACCAGGTTGCTCAAAGCCTTATCCAGCCTGGCCTTGAACACCTCCAGGGATGGGGCATCCACAACTTCTCTGGGCAACCTGTTCCAGTGTCTCACCACCCTCACAGTAAAGAATTTCTTCCTTATATCTAATCTACATCTGCCCTCTTCCAGTTTAAATCCATTACCCCTCATCCCATCACTACATGCCCTGTAAAAATTCCCTCCCCAGCTTTCCTGTAGACCCCCTTCAGGTAGTGGAAGACCACTATAAGGTCCCCTCGAAGCCTTCTCTTCTCCAGGCTGAATGACCCCAACTCTCTCAGCCTGTCCTCACAGGGGAGGTATTCCAGCCCTCTGATCATCTTTGTGGCCCTCCTCTGGACCTGCTCCAACAGCTCATAATATTCTATTCATTAAAAAAAACCACAAATCTAATAAACAGTTTTCTGTAAGTCAAAGTGTCTATATTATTGGTGGGTTTGTCTCTTATTCTGACCTTTTCCACAAATATTCTTCCTATACAGTCCCTCTTTTTAGACCCGGTTCTACCATGGCACTGGTAACAGATACCCCAATGGGCAATGACCAAGCTGTAGGCCAGGTCAACACAGCTGGCCTTTATTCAACAGTAAAAGACAAAATCTGCTTCCCATCTTTCTGTTCAGTAAAGAATAACTGAAATGATACCCTTAAATTGTAATTTATAGACACTGTATATACAAAATACACAAATACATATGTATGTATTTCTCTCTGTTTCTCATACATGCCTTCCTATAGACAAGCAAACACACAGAGAGCTTTTAAAGTAGAAGAAAAAAAAAAGCCTTGCAGTTTATCTCAAAACTCTCTATGCACTTGAGTTTCTCATCTTTTTATATTAATTAATCTTATTGGCTTCAACATATATTATTTATATCCTGAAATGAAAATGTGAGGTCTATTATGATTACTGATATTTCTAAATTAGCTTTCCCCTCAAAGTGAGACAAAAGTCTGCCTTCTTTGTATGCTTCAAATTATGAGCTTTGTTCCCTGCTCACTCTCACCACGTTTCCATCAGTAGGACTCTGTAGACAAAAGCTCTCTCAGGGGAGGGCAGCAAAAAACAGCTTTAACGGGCATAAGACATACCTAAATAAACCACACCCAAATACCTGAAGTAAGTACGTAGAGCCACTAACTCCTCATGCAGTCAAAACTTTGAGGTGGGTCAAGCACTATTTAAATTCCTACCTAGTCAAAACAAGATGCAAAAACTTTGACAGCCCTAATGAACAGACTGAACAGAGCACTATGGGAATGAGATTTTCTTCTCCATTGTGGAGTTTCGTAAGTTGCAAGCACACTATTAGTCTTCAGCATGTGTTATACATGGGGCAGGACACTGGCTGACACGTGGAAATAATTCTGGCATCACTTCAGAGACTCAGAATCATAGAATGTTTTGGTTTGGAAGGAATCTTTAAAGGTCATCTAGTCCAACCCCCCTGCAATGAGCAGGAACATCTTCAGCTAGATCAGGCTGCTCAGAGCCCTGTCCAACCTGACCTGGAATGTTTCCAGGGATGGGACATCTGCGACCTCTCCGGGCAACCTGTTCCAGTGTCTCACCATCTTCATCATAAAAAAAATTCTTCCTTATATGTAGTCTGAATCTACTCTCTTTTAGCTTAAAACCATTACCCCTTGTCCTATCACTACAGGCCCTACTAAAAAGTCTGTCCTTATCTTTCTTACAAGCCCCCTTTAAATATTGAAAGGCACAGTAATGTCTCCCCAGAGCCTTCTCTATTCCAGGCTGAACAACCCCAGCTGTCTTAACCTTTCCTCATAGGAGAGGCGTTCCACCCCTCTGATCATTTTTGTGGCCTTTCTCTGGACCTGCTCCAACAGATCCATGTCTTTCTTGTAACAAGGACTCCAGAGCTGGACACCGTACCCCAGGTGGGATCTCACCAGAGCAGAATCACCTCCCTCAACCTGCTGGTCATGCTTCTTTTGATCCAACCCAGGATACAATTGGCTTTCTGGGCTGTGAGCACACATTGCCGGCTCATGTCCAGCTTTTCATCCACTTTTGAAGTTGTGGATCAATACACTTCATACAGGCAACAGGGCAAAATATTCAAATTAATGTCCTTTAGGAGTTATGTTTTACTTTTTCTTTAGGACATCCAGTGTAAATTAACTCCTTCTTACAAGTGTGGAAGATCACCTCCATGGAAAGCTGTATGGGCTACAGAATACCATAGACAGTGGCCACCCTCAGAAACACTTCCATCTAGGTTTCTAAATGTGAACTTGGGGGGGAAAGTCTGGACATAAGACAATCTCAGGTCAGGCATTAAAGACCATGTGCGGACATGTCACAAGAAGCTAGCATTAAGTACATGCTTGTGCTAACCTAGACGTCTGTTCATGCACCTGGGGAGTAAGTGTGCCTTGAATTTCTTAGTCAAAATTAAATCAATTACCATGCTAACTCTCATAGTTTCAAGTGACCTGTAATATGAACTGTATGATAGTAGTCATTGGATTTTGTCTTAGTTTAATCCTGCTACAATTGAAAATATGCAGACCTTTAAAAAACAAACAAACAAACAAACCCTAAAACATAACATTGACATCCAAGGCAGAGAAAAAAAGGCCCTTAATGGAGAACAAAGTTAGGATCAGTGTCTGAATCTGTTTTGTCCTGGATGCAGGTAGCAACTTCATCTTCTGTAAAGACACAAATACTTCAATGAAATGAGAGTCAGTAGAAAGAGGAGCTGGGTGTTGATCTTTACCACACCTGGCTTAGTTGAGCTCTTGTGCATACTCTCAATCCCACTGTTAGTTTTAATGTGATGGCATTAGTTTGGCAATTTATTAGTCCTTGTCATGTTATATTATCCTGGTCTTTGTAGGAGTAGTTGAAATATCACTTCCATCAATTCCAATTATAGTTTCTAGAGGCATTAGTGTAATTTGAAGAGCAGTGTGTTTGTCATCAGAACAAGAGAGCTCTATTCCATGTCTTGGTTGTATCACTCCTTTTTAAATACCTAATTTTTGTGGAAGCCAGTAAAAATCAATTCCTAAATATACCCTAAGCACCATTGTGGATCTTTGTTTTAATCCTGTTTCATGAATTAAATATATAGATATTAATCTCTAATCAGAGTTTGGTTTGGTCACTTAACCTTGAGTTCCGATGGGTTTTGGACAAATCAGGCTCAGTTTAGCAGCTTAAGCTAACATAACAATGAGGAAAATATAGTCCAATTTATCTACTTGTCCCAAACGGTGTCCATTTTCAGGTATTCAGGAAAAGGAAGGGAAATTATATGATCATGGGAACAGCCTTACAGGCAATCCAAATCCTGATGGGATTCACTGAGCTGAAAGTTAGTGACTGGTAACTTCCAGATGAAAGTTAGCAATGGGGCAACAGGATGTTTTGAACAGGAGCTCTCTACAGATGTTTTTAATAAGTTGTTGACATTTTCCAAATGTGAGATCCTGATTGTCCTCATTGTCACACATTCTTGGCATGGCTCCCTAACATACAAATGTAACATGATTTCTCCTCAACTAAAATTTAAAATTAATTCTAATTGCAATGGCATGAATTCAGAAATAGCAATGCAGAGAAAAATAATGAAGTCAGTAGAACTAACATGAAAGAAGATTTTTTTTAATTAATGTGAAAAAAGATAGAAAAATGTGCATAAAAATATTCAACTTTAAAGAATATTCAGACAAACAAACATGAATTGTTTCAATTATTTTCTGACATAAATAATTATGGTAATTCCAAAAATTGAATCTACAATAATTAAGTTTTATCAATATGTATGAGGTTATATTATTAAATGTAACAGGAAATCTACAGTTTGGATCTAACCAAGACTTATCATTTAAATATGGGGAGGCTCTCCTTCATGTTCCTGAGTTCTATTTCATCTTTAATTTAACTCTTTGAGCATTTTGCAGAATGAACAGGGGTTGTGCATGTCAAAGAAGAAGACAAATTTGAATGATTCAGTTTAGTTAAAAAGCAGGAATATATCAACTTGCTATCATGTTAGTAACCACAAAGATAAACTAAAATTCCTGTTGCTGTTTATATTTGGTTGTACATGCATGAGAAACTGCAGACCTGATCAAAGATCTGTAGGCATTTAGGTAACACATACACTCCCTTTACCTGCTGAAGACACAGGAACTTCCATAATGATTTACTCCTCAGAGGAGATAGCCAATATTTAGGTTCTGCCTTTCCTCAGGGATTCATTTAAGAAAGAGTAACATTCTTTCCAGCTGATGAACAGCTCGTGGGTGCTCTGAGCAGCAATCCCAACATCATCTGCTCTGAGAAGGAGCAGAAAACACCCCAGAGGCACTTCACACACATGTGGCAGAGTAAATCTCAGTTGCCTGTGGTTCCCTAAATAGGCTGGGAAACAGCTCCTCTTACTGTGATGCCAGCCTCACACCTATCACCACCCACCTCAAGACACCCCTCCTTGAGGTGCCTCAAGCACCCAGTTACTAGCAGTGGGAATTATGTTTCCCTAAAGGTCCTGCAACGTGCATGGAAGCAGAACTTGAAAATTTCCCACACTGTAGTGCAAAGGCTTAGTTTCATCATCATTAAGTATATTAATGTCAGTGAGCTACAGATGCTGTCAGTTATACAGTTTGGGAGTTATCTCACATGAGTAAGGTAAATGACCTTTTTTATCTTTGTGTTCTGGTCACATTGACTGAGATCATGAATTGTTATAACTCGTTTCATTAAATCCTGAGATATAGTAGCTGAGTATCTGGATCCCTTTAATTAAAGTTTATATGGCTTCATAATTTATACAACAAAAATTTGAGCTGTCTTTACCAAAGTTCTGCAAGAAATAAAGCCCAACATTAGCAATTAAAACTGAACAGAGGCCACCCTAAGTTTGAGTCGACAGTTGACGCTAAGAAAAAGTAGTCTGAGTCATGCCATTATTGCTCAAAGTCATTACATTTCACTGTCCTATTTTTAGACATTTTTTAAATAGATGTCAAGCCCAGAGACTGAAGATTGAGGAAAGTTAAGATGAAAAAGAACATTGAAGTTTTTCATTAGAAGACTCATTTTAGAACAGGGAGGCAAAATTTATTTGATTCACAGGTTAAATTGTGTTTAGGTAACCATCTGGAATGCTGTTGGTTTTAAATTTTATCAACATCTTTCTTTTTATTTCATTCTACAAATCATTCCTAATTCTCCTCTTTTGAGTCTGCCATGGTGAATTTCCTGGTTTTGAACCTGCTTTCATTTTGTTTCTACTTTTCCCTCCTTTTTATCCAAGTGTGGAACACCTCTAATGCTGAAGACTGTCAATATAGTCCGCTGAGCCCTTGTATTTTCATTCCCATACTACCTATGATGCATCTAAAGCAATTGCATTTCTGCAAAATAATAGAACTAAAAGAATATTTCATGTTTATCAGGCATATTGATTACATTTAGCCAATGGAAATTAAGAAGAAAAAAAGTTAAAAGTTATCCAAAGGATATTTCCACTTACAGTACTGTCATCATCAGTTTATATAATAATCAGACAAAATAAAGTTTCCCTTGTTTATTTGGCCATTTTCACATCAGTACAAGTGAGAGCAGCTACAGTAAAGTCAGTCGCCAAACTGCATTTGGCTCACTGCATCCATGAAACTGGTCCTGAAACTGGCTGCAAAGTAGGCTGAACTTTTTTTTGAGGGTCTGATTATCTTGCAAAACTTTCAGCACTTCCTTTTTTCAGATTAGGCTGTGAAGTGTGAGAAGTCTGCTCTCATCCTTCCTTCTCCCCTTCACCACCCTCAAGCTTTCAGCTGTTGCTTAAGATTCTGACTTAACAAGGAAATTTGAAGGAGTGCAGCATAACTAATAATTTACACCAGGTTGAAATAGATCCAAGATAAATGGTGAAGAACTTTGTCCCAGGACAGCAAGGGTGTATTCCCTTCTGGGTCACTTTGGACAATTCCTACCACCTCTCTGTACTGTCCTTCTGCTGCCCTTCCCCAGATAAATGATACATTCTTCAAGGGAAGCCCTATTTCTTGACATGCATTTTCAGCTGACAGAATTCATCTTGCCCAAGTTTAGACGCTTCAAAGTTAGACATCTCTACTTGAGATGATCCTCTTACTGGAGAGAAATCTCCAGGAGGTGATTTGTTTGATCAGCCGTAGACAGCTACTCGAGGACTGCACAGAGGTCTCCTGAATCCAGGCTAAGACATCCAACTTCTGGTCACGGACATGAGAGCAGGTTAAGTGTCTCTAATACAACCTGTGTGGCCATTTAGACGCTTAATACAACCTAAGTAAAGTTTTTCCTGAATTTGGTTGGATTTGCTTTAGTTGAGCAGATTTACTCTTCATTTCAAAGTCACAATTCATTAAACACCCAAAAAGGGGAAAATGATTTTGTGCTGCAATATCTCCCTTCATCCCCTAAAGCTGCTGCAGCCCATGCAGCCATGCAGGGAGGTGAAGTAGGGGATTCCACTTATGCAAAGGGGAGCAGCTGCACTGAACACCCTCTGAAGAGGGGGTGCTTGGAGACATCATGCGAAACTGAGCAAAATGACAAGTATTTCCTACGACATGTGGAGTCCGAGACTTGAGAAGCAGCTTCCCCTTAGCCTACACTTAATTTTTTCCTGAAAGAAACATCAAACCAATAGGTTTTGAACACACCTATATAGTCTCTGGTGAGACTAAAAGTTAATAGATCCCAATGGGTATGGATGCTTGATCAGCAAGGTCATTTTGCACTCGGCTGTGCCTGGTTTTGCAAGTGCTCCTTTACTGAACTGTGGTATAATTATCACTTGCAGGAAAGAGTTTGTTCAGTTCCCAGCCTTGTGCTGACAACAGCCTGCCGCCCTGTGCTGCTTCCCCTGCTTTCACAACTCAGCAGAGTCTGTCCCTTGGAAGAAGGCCAGTTGCAGGCAGATATGACCACAACATTGCTCAGCCCGGATTACCTATTATCTAGATAGGCAACACACTGGTACAGTCCCAAGAAGCTTCCAAAAGTAACAGAATGACCATGAAAGAAATCCTGGGCCTCTGATCATTTGCTCACAACTTAGTGCTTCAAGGTGGCTTTGCAGCACTCTGGTGACACAATCCTCCTGTGCCTTTGTGCAAAAGGATCCTGACAGAGATGTTCCTTTTCTCTTTTGGTGCAGGGAAAACATTTGCTAGGGAAAATTTACAGTCTTGTGCACTGGCAGTACAGCTCTATAGAGGTGAAGGAACTCAGAGTGACAGATTAAAACACAACACATCAACGCAAAGCACAGCTCAAGGGCAAACCTCACCTTTTACTGACCTGGTTTAGAAACTTCTAATTTGCACTAATTTTCTTTGCGTGTACAATTGTGTACATACTCATGCCTGCATTCGTCCAACACGACAAGTTACCCTGGAGCCTAGTGCATAAGTGCATCTCTAGTAAGTGTTATTCCCCAAGACTGGTGGTCAGATTTCTCTTCTCCCACTCTGCAAAGGTGTTGGGCATTCTTGAGGTTGAGGAGCATGCTATGGGTCTTAAATCTAACCTTGGTTTTTTTTTTTTTTGTTATGTTTCTTCCACACAAATGCATGCCCATTCCAGAATACAAGTTTTGGCTTAAATTAGGGAGTTGTGTCCTGATTATGTCTAAAACAGTGTGTTGATTACTCCGTGTTAGATCTTGCTTCTCCACAATGATAACTGGCTTAGCCCAGATGTCAAACTTTTAGAATGACCCAGGTAAGATGGGCTAACTGGGAGCAGCTTTATAATATGACTTGGGATAAATAAGTCTAGATTTTTAAATTTACTTTAATTTAAAATTAGACATCTGAATTAGCACTCAATCCTGTCAGTTGCCACGGCAGTACTGGAATAACTTTGTGTATAGCTCTCCAAAAGTCAATTGCTCCCTTCGGCATTGCAGGGAACATATTGACTTTGATGTGAAATTATACATTCAGGATATTCTTGTGAGAACCACAAAAGTGACTCAAGAATGCAAGACCCCACTGCTCTTATTGTAGACCATGCTCTTAAATCACTTTCAGGCTTTGAAAATTCATCTACATTTTGGACATCCAAATTTGAGAGATTTGTCCATGACCGTGGAGGCAAAAATACCAAGTGTGATTAAATTCTTTAGATACCAAATAGTAATTATAGGTTTGGGGCACAGAGGGGCATTATTGTTTTTTTTCCTTAGATCAGTGGTTTTTATTTTCCTTTCCCTTGGGGACAAATTGTCTATATTTAGAACCAAGTTTTTATGGTGGAGGGTTTAACTGTGAATGAATATAACTGTCTATACATCCACATACATGGACTTAGCATCTGTACATACATGATTGTTAAAGTCCCCATAGTTCTAAAAATTATTTCATAATTAAATATAAAATAACAAAGGGAAAGGGTAGACTGCATAATGGAAACACGTGGTGTGATGTAAGTATTATTTGAATACAGTCTTGTTCTGAATTTGTCAGCAACACTTGCCCTGAACTCAACAGAAGCTTTGTGTAAATAAGCAATAAAGAGCATGTACTGTTTTATAAAGTACAAGAAATTTAATTTTATGAAACAGGGAAATGAAATCTTCTTGTCTCCTTAGAAAGTACTTTATTAAGTTAATATTCTAACTTAAACCCGGTTAGCTATGGTGCAATGCTATGGCTGCAGAAGTACAATAGTTTAATTGTAATGTGGTCCAAATCTAGATGGCATTGAAAATATCTTTTTAACCAACCAGTTCCTGCCACAAAAACACACTGTAAGTTCAGCAGCCGTTGAAATATGAGCATTAAAATAAATTATTAGTGACCACACAATTAAGCCCTGTTGTGCCATTGCTACTCTGGCACACGCCAGCCAGGAAGCAGGGAGCTGCCCACCAGGCTGGCACGGGCACTTGGGCTGTCCCCAGGGCTGCCACCGCCGCTCTGAAGCCCTGCACCTGCTCCCATGGTCTCTGAACCCAGGCCAGACCCTACCAGCTGGTTGTTCCCACTACTGAGAAGCAGAACGATCCCTGAGGCAGGTACTTGCCTGTCCCCGTACTCACCCCCTGGCTCCTTACCCATACCGCGGTGGTAGATGTGGCTGGAGGTCAGCAATGCCGAGGGAAGTGAGCAGCTGGGGGTTTCACAGATCCTGCTTCCCTCTCCATGAAGGGTGGGGGCAAGGTTTGCCTCTTAAGGAACTACTAGAAATTTGGTTCTACGTTTGACTTTCGATGGCTGTTAAAGACTATTGCTCACAGCAAAGTTTGCGTAACACCACCTTCCTCTCACAAACAAAACATGTTTTTTGGCAGTGAGGTGCAAATTTTAGCTATTACTTTAACAGCTTTACAATTCTTGGAAATATACGAGAAAACCTGCCCCAAAAGCTACAGCATAATATTCCATGTACCGAGACAAAATTAATACGAGATGAGATGACTCTTTCATCACAGCAGGGAGACTCAAGAAAAAAATCCCTGAATATGGATCAAGGTTCTGGGTTTTTAAAAGGGCAACTCAGGTGTATGTGGTATTGAAGACATGTTTATCTTGGATTGAGATTAAAAAGTTCTGTAATCAGGGTAGGCTCTTGTAATGCAGTGATTTCCTCCAAATTGTGAATAACTTGAAATCACACTAAGTCCCCAAAGCCATTTTATTTTTAAAGTAGTGCCCATATGCTAAAGCCTTGAGGGAGGCAATTTTGTCTCTTTTAAGCTCAGTTTTTATCACTGCTGTAGCTTGTATGGACGTATTTGAATCCTCACATTCAAATATTTTCAAAGGTGGGAGCTCCATCCCCAAGTCCTGTTTGTCAAACTCCCATTTTCTCTCACGTTGTATAATTGTCTGTGTAGTGTTAGAGTAAAGGATTCATCTAACCCTTCATGAGAGGCAAGAATTGGGATACACAAGCAATGACTTATGAGCTATAACTAGTACAGTATTTTCCTGTTTTAATTTTTCTTCACTTGAAAGATGCTAAAACACTTTGAAAAATCTCATGCTCATGATCAGCTTTTTGGTGCATTGCACAAAACAAAAAGCAAAGGGGCTGAGGCAGCTCCCAATTTTTAGTAACAATACTGAGAGCAGTGAATAATGCCTCTGATCTCACCAGGCAAGAAAGAGGTACAATATGGCAAAAAGTTACACAGGGACAAAACCATCAGACAGAGATAAAACACTCAAACACTGTCCACATTGGACACTGAAACAGAGTTGTTTTCTCTTAAATCTGCTGAAGATGCCATTGTTATTCTCACAGCATTGCAAAACTTTAAAAAAAATTGCAGGACCTGCACTTGCTTTCTACCTGAGTTCTGCTCTGGGCAGGGACAGCCTGGCTCCCCACAGGGACCTTGAAAGCTGAGGTGGACTCAAAGCTCCACAAACAAGTCAACCTTCACAGGATATTTTTTTTTCTTGAGAAAACCTGTTTGGACTTCCAGCCAGAGAAAATTCTGGTAATTGATATAAAACCATCATGGAGGAGATCAGGGTGGCAAAGGGGATGGAAAAGGAAGGCCTGGCCTTAGGGGAGAGAGGAAAGATGGATGAGACTCTTCTTGGTTGGCCAATGACACCTTAGCAGATATAACATCTAATATGACATTCTTGTCATGTGTCTGCTGTTGTTTCTGTCTTCCACCTCCCTGATTTCCATGGGAAATGGTTAATCAGGACTCTTCTTTTTGTATCCCTATGCACTCCAGCATCCTGCCACCCTTTTTCCTGAGATCCAGAGGCGATTCCTTATTCTTTTAAGGAATGCACTTTTTGAGAAAGTGCAAACATTAATGATAAGAGGGGTCTGCTCCTTCCCCTCCCCAAGCTGTGAACATTTCCTTTTTTTTACTGTTACAGAAACGATGAAATCACATCAACTGAAGATAATAAAATCATATCTAAGAAGAGTCCAGATTTTGCTAAGTTTACAGCCTTTGAAATATTCAGGCACATAATGGCAGCCAAATGAAGATCCTATTCTAGAAAACATCCAGGTTTTAGTCAAAGACACCTAAGGATATGCTGAAATGCCTTTTTTTCAGGAAACAGTGATTTGAACAGAAGCTCAGCACTTCCCTGATCACAGGCCAGCATGGATCCAGCCCCCAGGGTCCCTTCCTATGGAAACACTAGGCAGAGAGACTCCTGTTCGAAGGAGGTCAGGTTTTGAAACTGGAACTGACCTTGAGCAGCCAAGACTCCCCTTTCCCTTGCAGCTTTCAAACACTTTCTATTAGAAAACAACACAACGACGTATATTCTAATTCTTTTCTGCTAAATGTCCTTAAAAGCCTGGAGCTGTTCCTGTTCTCACTAAAACACAGGAACTGAAGGTGTTTGAGAGACAGGACCGTCCCTGGGCCCCTCTTTCTTTGCCTTTCTCATATAGAGGTAGTTCTGCTATCAAACCTAAACCATTTTCAGCATGTAAGAGTGATTTTCATCATCAGAGGTAGCAACTATAAACAACTTGTGTGTTTCTGGGAAACTTTCTGTGGGATAACAAAGGGCCCAAGCAACTGCCCAGGCACATTCAGCTTGCTGCCATCTCTCTGGAGAGGAGAAGGAGTAGATGTCAGGGCGAGGGGTGCAGTTGCTTGCAAGAGGGGGAGAGCAAGGACTAGCCGTCTGCCATTGTCACTTCTAGGAGAAAGGAGAAAAGCAGGAGGTGCCTGCTGGAACGGATGCCCTCAAGAGGGTCCAGATCCCACATCCCAGCCTAGGGTCCGAACATGTATCCAGCTGCTACAATCAGAACCCCTACCCAAACAAAGATAGGCTTTCTTTCCTATTCACATAAAGGGGGGGCTGTTTAGATAAGCCCCACATCATAAATGCATTGTGATACTCAAAGTGAGAATAGCACTTTTCCCTGCAAGAGCAGCTGCTCTTTTATGGAGGTTGATAGGTGAGAAAATGGAAAAATTTTACATTTCATTTAAAATTGAGCCACAGAGCTTTCTAAATCAATATTGGTGCCCTCAAATCTCAGACCAAAAAATACCTGTCAAAGGAAGAGAATGACTGTTCTCATCATTCTAGCCATCAAAGTTATTTTGATCGAGTCTGTGTGTATTTTTAATAACGATTTTCCTTCTCCCCCAAAGTATTGTTATGCACTTGAAGGTAAAATTATACAAAAAAAAGGAGCAACTTTCTGAAAAACTGTGAGAACCTCTGGGACAAGATCAACCAGTATTTTGTCAACTCAGGATCTTGAATTATATGTGTGACAGAAGGTACTGTGAGTGTGGCTCTTCAGAATACAAATAGTTTTCATATATTTATTTTAACAACATATAACAGTGGCAAGACTAAAAAAATCACAGTTTTCTGTTTGCCATCTTTAACATTAATTATTGTGAAGATGAAATATTTATGGCATTTTTGTTCCAATGTGAACAGATGGAAAAGACTTCCTCAGTGCTATTAAAAGCCTCTGTAAGAACGAGAATTTGAACTTAAAAGAACAACAATCTTGAAATTGTCTCAAAGTGTTTCGTATATTGTCCAAGTCATGCAGAGATTTACACAAGAAACCTCTACCAAAACCAGCTGGAATCAGGGAGAGGGGAAAGCAAACCTGCCTAACAGCTTTGTCACACTAGGCTTGTAGCATTGTTCCCAGTAATCAGCAGTGTCCTACTACAAATATTTAAAATTAAAAAAAAAAAATCCAAGAAGTGTTACTTAGAATTTATCAAAAACAGCTATTCAATTTAGAATATGTGCTAAAAAAGCTTTGCCAAACCGGAATACTTTTGTCCATGGCATGTACAAAGTTATGGATAAGGCACATATTCTAAAGGATGAATCTGCATGATAGAAGATAACAGCAAAGAACTACTACACACAGATTGGTGACAACATTATTTTAAACCGTGTTAGTACATTTAAAGGAGGGGAGGCTGCTGGTCATGCATCGTATTTATAACTGTATTTACACACTTGTATATCATACCTTTATTTAAATATTTCATGCATAATTGTCATTCTCAGGAATGTGACTAAGATCAAAATGAAATACCATTATTTTTGTCAGAAATTTTTTATCTAACTTTATTATTATTCAAGATTCTAATTTATTATTCACAATTACAAAATACAGTCCTCCTGAAGTGTAATTTTGCATAAATTTTGTTCAAGCTATTTCAAAAAGACAGTGATATAATGCAGATCAGCCAATAGTCACACCAGCAGCTACCTCCTGACAGACTTCTCAGAGGTAATGAGAAGTTTTTAGAGTGTTCTCCATAAGAATATGGAGCACAATTTGGTGATTTAAATATATATGGCATTTTGCATACTTGCTATGAACCCAAATTCAAAACAGTGTCTTTTAACTTAAAAGAAAAATAATTTTACATCCATTTGTGCTCATTAGCATGCTTCTAAAATTTAAACCACTTCTCAAGTTTCTCAAATACTAAACCAAAAGGGCAGCTTTTAACCATGGTGCCATAAAGTTTTTAACTGTAAATGCAATTGTATTTAATGTGATGGTGTAAAATAACAAACAACATATGCTATAGCCTGTAAATAGGGAGAAACAATCATGGCAAAATGAAAGATCAGAGCAAAAACACATATCATTCACACATTGAAGATGACTGCTCCAATATTCTGCTGCTTCTTCTACTCTTTATGAAAAGCTATTCCGATTAATTGAATCAACATTTTACAACAGGATTTACACTAGAAACAAAACAGAACAGTGGAGATTCCATTTCAGATTTTGGCCAAAAAAACCCCTCAAACCCCCAAATAAAATTTTGCAGATCGGAAAGATATTTTAACAGATTGAAAATAAACAATTTTCCTTTTACTGCAATGTTGCCAAAATAGGGAAGAAAAAAGCCTCCAAATTGTCTCCATTAGTATGCAAATAGTGTCCTGTACATGTGACATATGATGTCAAGAATTCTATTTCATTTCTTACAGCTGAAGGAACAGAATATAGATGATGCTGCTATAGTAGGTTTTGAAGTGGAATTATACATACCTGCCCATACCAACTGTATTCCAGCATTGTAACCTCAGTGAACACCAAGTCTTAGAAAACTCAGAGCAAATTCGTGAATACCAACTGTTTCATGTAAGACAAAGCCTATGACTCTGCTCCTACTTTCCCTTTCAAGGGAGTGTGCTACAGTCTACAACTTAGCCACCAGCACTGCTACAATCATAGCTTTGTTGAAGTGTTGTGGTCTTGCAGCTAAAACCTGTTGATAATGAACCTGAACCCATTATTTTGAGTCAATGAATTGAAAGAAATAGGGCAAAGAATGAAAGCCACAGGGCCAATTACCAACATTCTTTGATGTATTACTTGCTAGCACCCACCAAATCACTTTGTGTCTTTGTCTTGATCCCCTCTGTTATTCATTAATTATTCTGGAAGGGTTAGAGTTCAGATAGCTAATTGCACAGACAGTCTTACTTGGTGGGGATTCTCCCTACACTGACACTTTCCCCAACTGTGCCCAGCCACCTTGTATTATGCCAATTAATCCAATTCCTGGCATTTTTGTACAGTCCTCCAGGTTCTTTTAAAGCTTTGCCTAAAATGTTTTCACTCAGGCTTGTACAACAGAGGCTGAAGAAGATTTGTGAACTGGACAGATAATGTTTTGCAATTGTCTTCTTCATTCTTTGTAGAGGTCACTGGCCTTAGCAACCCTGTTTTCCTTCCCACATGCTTGTCTCTTCATTTACAAGCGTGTTGTCTAGTACTTTTATTGCACATGTAGAAATGAGAATTATTTTTAAACATTTCATTTTTCTTCTCCCCACACCTCCCCACTCTTCATTTTTGTCTGAAAGGATCTTTGTTGAATCAGGAGGTAGATATAGACAATTTCTACAAATAGTCTTGTAGTTAACAAAAGGAAAGGATCACATTTCTGTGTTGATATTCATGCCAGGAATACTTCCATGTCCAAAATTTCATAACAAAAAAAAAAAAAAAAAAAAAAAGGAAAATACTGTAATAATGAGAATACAAAAAAAAAAAAAAAAGAAATAAAAAATTTCTGTTCTCTGAGGTCAAAGCCCAGGCTCCTGTTTGCAAACTCAGTAACCGTTTGTGGGCTTCCAATTCCAGAAAATACCACTTGGGACTCTCTTCATTCTCACCCCAAATGGAAAAGGAGACATCTGCTTCCTGGATTTGGACATTAATTCCATGTTTCTTATTTTGCTGCCACAGATACTCA